>NC_056735.1:40566270-40741270 GCF_019279795.1 Protopterus annectens
TCCATTTATTAATTTTCTCAAGGAAAGTTGTTCTTAGAATTAGTTCTAGACAATCATCTACTTCAGCTGTTTTGAAGTGCATGTATACAGACTAGTGGACATACAGTATTATGAGTTTGTGGAATATAAAAATAAAGCATAGTAAAACATAGTTCTTAAAAATCAGCTTCACAGTGACAGGGAAGCCCTTTCTATTCATCAGCAAATCCCGTTGAACTGACTGTAGCTACTATGTGCAGATAAGCTCTGGTAGGAATTTCTCAACCTATTCAGTTATATAATTTTCCTAGTGTATATATATATATATATATATATATATATATATATATATATATATATATATCTTATGTAGTTAATATTAATAAGGCACAGCCTTTATTGCTTTATATTGTAGCTATACCAATTTACTGCAACATTTATTACTTTATGTTGTTGTATATGTCTATGGTATTGCATCATTTAAGTTATTACAAGCTTATTGTTTTGATTGTATTGCCTGATGGGTCTGGTCCTGCCTGAAAAGTGTGTTCAGATCAGTATACTTAGCCCGTTGACAAATATATAAATAAATAAAAAAATAAGGATCCAGCAAAGGAAGGGCTAAGTTAACCTCCTGTCCCAAAGTAGTCCAGAGAGTCTTAATGTCTTCTGTCACTGTATTTTGGTCAAAATGAGAGCTTCAGGCTTCTCTGCTGAGTATATATCTCCTGTTCATCTTTCATAGAAACACCAGTTGGAAAACTGATAGTGTACTTTGAAAGTGAAGAACTCTGATTCATAGACTGTTGTTAGATAGTGCTACAAATATGGAAGGTGCTTTAGACACCAGTCACCAGGTCTGCTTATTCCTTAAACTGGAAGAAAGACACTTTCTAGTGCACCCAGCATGATGCAGACCTGAAAATCCTCAGTGCTATTTGTTGCCTTAGCTCTCAAATTCAGATAATTAGGCCTACAGATTTTCTTTGTTATGGTGTCTATTTGCAGTCATCCAGGGATGTCTTAAGATTATTCGGCTACCTTACTGATTAGGTTATGAGATAATATTTATTTAGACTCTTCACATATTATGAAATATGATGCAAGTATTAAGAATATGAATCTTCTGATGTCAGGGCTGAACTGAAATATGGAAAAGCAGTAATCATATCCTTGAGTAACTTTTGTAGACTGATCAAAATATTGTGTTTTTAAGTAAAAAAGTTTGAAACTCTAATACTAATTTGCTATATGTTAATATGCTTTTGCATTTAACAGGCTTCAAAGACAATTTTTCAAGGCTGTTTAGAATTTACTTAATATGGTAAGTCATTACCATGTGACCCTGCTGATACAGGTTTGAAATGAAAACGTTTTAGCATTAATTATACAATAGAACAATTCTATTGATTGATCAATTATTGCAGAATATTGGGAAATATTAACTATATGGATGTGACAGTATTATAAGGAAATGTGTTTTGTGTTGTAAATTATTGTCTTTATTTTTATTTTTTAAAACAATGTATTTATACTGAAAAGGCAATTGACTGGGGTTAGTTTAGTAATACAGGATATAGTGAAGCAATAATCATAATAATAGAATGATATTATTCATTGCCCATCTGAGAAAACTGGGTAACATAAACAAGAAAATAATATGAGTCTGTTTAAGCATATTTTGTTTAAATATATTTGTAGACTTATTAGTAAACCAATGCTTATATATATATATATATATATATATATATATATATATATATATATACATTATGTAAACAACCCAAGCGTGGACAGAACGAAGTTCAAATAAGAATAATCACCCCTGGAGCAAAGCCGAAAGAATAATAATGAAGACAAAACGTCCTCTGTAGACCTTTGTGAACAAGAAAATGGAATAAAAACCACTGCAGTACGTCGACACGTACTAAAAACACCATACAGCTCAAAAAATGTTCATTGTAGTTCCGTCAATTAAGTATGGCAAAATTCAATCCACAATACTGAGCGTAGCAAAACACAAACCATTCGGCATGAGACAGATTCTATTTATAGTTAGCCGGGTAACTATAAATAGAATCTGTCTCATGCCGAATGGTTTGTGTTTTGTTCACAAAGGTCTACAGAGGACGTTTTGTCTTTATTATTATTCTTTCGGCTTTGCTCCAGGGGTGATTATTCATATATATATATATATATATATGTATATATATATATATATATATATATATATATATATGTATATATATATATATATATGTGTGTGTGTGTGTGTGTGTGTGTGTGTGTGTGTGTGTGTGTGTGTGTGTGTGTATATATATATATATATATATATATAGTTATACTTCACTTTGTCAATCCAAGTGATGTTAATGAAATGACCTGGTGTATGTGTTTTTTCTTGAAAGTGTGTCTTATTGAAAGTCAGAAATATTGATGCTGAGAGCATCAACTTTTTGTGCGGTGTGTGTATGCAGGTAATTGGGTTGTTAACTAAAACAAAACTTTTGGCTGTACAGTAAGTTATTGTATTAGAGTTTGGGGTGTGTGTGAGTGTTTGTAGTTAGGATTAGAGTAAGGGCCAGGTAAGGGTGTGTGTGTTCCTTGTATCTTGGTACTGTTAGAGGAAAGTGTACTGTGTTGGTTACTGTTAAGGGCAGCAGCAGAGTTTGTGTTAGTGCACATGAGTAAAGTGGTACAGGGGACAACGGAGACTCGGCCTACACATTTTAGTGAAATCCTGGTGGGCATGTCACAGTGCATAACAGTAGTAGAAAAATGACAATGTGAGATGTGTAAGGGTTATACCAGTCATACTCTCTATGACAATGTGAGATATTTAAAGTTTATACCAGTCATACTGTTTATGACAAAGTGAGATGTATACAGTTTATACCAGTCATACTCTCTATGACAATGTGAGATGTGTAATGTTTATGCCAGTCCTACTGTCTGTGACAATGTGAGATATTTAAGGTTTATACCAGTCATACTATATATGCCTTATTTGACTGGACAGGATAGCCATATTGGATGTCTTTAAGAAATATTTGTGATCACAGAAATGGAAGTAGGCCTCACTGTCCGATGTGGGTTAGGCAGATTGGTGGATGAGGTTTTGTTTTGATCAAAGCAGGAGCATATGGTCTGTAAGGTCTGTTGAAATAAAATGAGATGTGGATGTGTAGAAAGTTATGAAATGTATGATTTAGATGTTATGTGTTAGTAAAGTATATTGCCCTCAAGACTGACTTATAAAGGCAGTACCAACAGGGGTCCGTTTCACCATTTTTTCTTCATACACATTGTATTATAATGGAGCATTTAATACCGGAGGAAATGCAAAAGACTTAGCCATGGGAATATAATATGTAAGACGAAGAGGATATGCAGAAAAGGAATCATGTGCAATAAAGGGAGGAGTGGTCTCTGCAGCTTTTGGAGAGGTCAGCAATAAGTTGTCATAAGGTGATATAACGGCATGTTGGCGATATTGTAGTTGAGGGCCTCAACAGTTCGTTTCATGCAGAAGTGGGCATGTCGCAAATTGAGTGACAACCTGGTTTTTAAAAAGCGTTCCTGATTCTTTTTGAATTTGTCCTCAAGTTTAGAGAGAAAAGATTGAGGGCTATGGTATTAGTTTCCTGTACTTTCATAGTGTATTTAACGGTTAAACGGGACCAGTTTGCGAATAGTCCTAGTGTGTTTTGTTAAGTTACTGGGGTAGAGGACTGATCACAAATGATCAATTTCAGACTCTGCATAGGGAAGAAATTAAGTGCATCGTGTATCAAAAAAGTGTGCAAGGATTATAGATTTCCATTGAAGTTGTTGGAAAGAGTACACTGCTGTAGTCAGCTTAACAAGCTAATGTAAGTGAAATGTCATACCGCGCCCTGTAGTTTGTGTTTTGCCTTACGATGTCAACAGGAGCATTAAAAAGGGATTTGCTTTGACAGACTTATGTATGCATTAAGTAATGTCAGTTGTATGGAGGTGGGGGGTTTACAATTTTTTTTTATAGGCGTGACGTATGGTGAAAGAGGTTTGGACATGGTGCGCTTAGTTTTTTGGAAGCTGTGAGTTGACCCCTAACTTACACTGTTTATGTGTTGTAAAACAGTGTTTTGTCTCTGTTTGTAACTTGATACTGTACTAAAGAAGAGTTACTTTAACTTATAAAATTAGATGAAGCTTTGCCTCCTTATCCTGCGTTTGTGCGAGTGAAGTGTTTGTTTTGGAGCTTAGGCATTGTTGTTGTTCACTTACAGGAGAAACACATGCTACCATTCAGTACTTTGGGGCTGAAGTCCAGTTTGTCTAGTATAAGAAGGTAGGTGGGGGCGTAAGATGCTAAGCAATCTGTGAAATGGTGTAAGTTTCTTAATGCTTTGTCCTTGGCCAGTTGTGGTTAGGAACCATCGCAGTCCGACTCTGACAAAGAGAACTATAATGCTACACGGTAAAAAGCCTGGTGACATGTGTTTTGATGGTTTTGTTTCTTTGCTGATTATAGTATATATTATTAGTGTAATAAAACTTGTCAATTACAGATGTTGGTAAACAGTTTACTGTTATATTTACTGTCATATTACAATATCAGTGCACTTTTTCTTCGGTTGTACATTCGGATGGAATGCATATTCATGAATGACATATCAGGGAGTGGGTTTTGGGTGGGGCTTGCTACGGCGCATCTGGTGAGGCCCTCAACTACAATATCGCCGGCATGTTTGTTGATTGGGTTTATTTGGGGGAGAAGCTTGGGAGAACCACATTCTTGAGAAATGAGGCATGTGTAATAGTAATGGTAAAATAAGATTGGGGAAGAATTTCACAAATGATGATACATATTGGTAGAAAGAGGGATGGGCACATAGGAAATAATTAATGGATATTTTGAGAAATGTGGGATGGTTAATGGAATTCAGTTGGAAGAGTGACTTACCCAGCTTTCACCTCAGGCAGACTGTATATCACATCAGAGATATATATGATTGTTTAATGATGCTCTTCTAAGTACTAAGAAGTCTTGAGACAAATACCTAGAAATGTATTTTTATTTAACTAATAAGATAAAGAAATAGCAACATAATGTAATGATGAAAGTCTTTACATCGAAGAGTTCTGGAAATGTGTATATGAAATTGCATGGAACTATGTTTCATCATGCTGTTGTAAATATTGTAATTATGTTGAATTACATTACAGCAATAAAGAAAACTTTTTTTTGAAATAAAGAAACCAGACAAGGACACTTCTCAACTTTTCTTAAATTCTTGGGGATTTGAGCCACTTTATCAAATAAGAAGAATAAATATGATTAAAAGCAGGTTTTCTGTACTGCATTTTCTTACAATAAATGGTCACACTTGCAAAAGGGTATTATTACCCATTTAACAAGGAGAAAATCTCCCATGATTATAACATTTAGAGACGTTACCAAGTTACCTTATACTTAAACCAGCTATATCAGTCTGCCAGTTGGACTATGGCCTTTTTTTGTTTTAATCATGATTTGGACAGGCAAGCCAGGCCTAATATCATGTTTACCATAAAAATATAAAAGTGTGACCTTTCATCATACTTTGTACTGCAACAGTCACCTAATGTCAGTGCATGGAATGATATGTCATAATGGAAGTTAAGTTAACTTCCTTTTTCTTCCAATTGTTCAAAGCTGTGCAGCATTGGTGACAATTTATTGTTGGCTCCTTCTCTGATGGACAGCTGCATTGGTGAAGCTGCACCTGCAGGCCTGGAGTGGTGTTCATTATGCTGGGATGTTGACTTGTCTGATCACTGAGTGAGGAATACCTAGCCAAATGCACTGTTTACATTATAAAAAGTATTCCAAATAGTATGAGTTGTTCACTGGCTAAGTAAATTGGTCTTTGAATCCCTTTATTTTTAAGGGGTGAGAACTTTGGCACTTGCTTTCTAACTTAGAGTGAACTCTGACTGATTGATTGAATTTTGTTTACCAGGATAGAGCATTGATCATATTTGACCATTTCCGGCTTAGCCCAGATTGCATACATAGTAACAACAGTAAAGGAACATTGCAGGTATATCTAAATTAAATAGTATAGTGATGTATGTAGCTGCTTATGTCCAGGGGAATTCCATCTTGCAGTGATCTCTTCCACAATGTGATTCACAAAGCTTTCTATTACATCCTTCAGAATTATTTAAATGTTAAAGTATTATACTGACACAAGCTCACTTTGAAATATTTACTGGGATCTTTCACCTGTGCCTTATATTGTACTAACATAAACCTATATAGACACTTCTCAATGTCTTTTGGTTATTTTATTAAAGTGATCAAATCTTTACTAGAAGTTGACTGTTTACCTGTCTGAGAAATATTTGTACTTGTTAAACTTCTTTTAATGTTCTGTTTCACATAAGAGCTAATCATTCAGACTAGTTAAAGTCTCTTGTGTAAGTTAATTAATTTCTATACAACTGTCACTCGTCTAGGCAGGGGGTTCTGTTCAAGCAGCTTTATTATGTAGAAACATATTATGATTGAAGCCTATTGTCAAAGGAAAAAACTTTAAAGACCAATTCACGTTAGGTTCAAGCAAGGCACCCTTTATTACTTGCAGCAAGGAGACCAAGCATGTAGGCACAAGGTTTGTCTGAATGATTAATGACTAAAAGGTTATACTTATACAGTTCCCTTTCTGTCACATAAAAAATGTTACATTCTATTGATGACATAGTTAGACACAGCTTTCTGTATGTTTTACAGAAATATTGTTAGACTTATTGCTGACCAAGTTAAAATATCTGTCATTCTGCAAAACATTTTGAGAAAAACAACCTGGCCTTGGGTTTATGTCAGTCCATTTCAGCATTTCAATTCTTCTATTGTACTGTTCTAATACATGTGTTACATTTTACCTAGATTTAAGGTACATTTTTAGCTTTAGTACAAGTAATGCTGACTATGGTTTAAACTTTCAAGCATCTATTGTTTTCTTTATCAATAGCTTCAAACAGATGCATGTTTTCTCATGGCATAAGCAGAAATGAATACCCCTTTGTTAATTTTCATGGCACTAGCAGAAATGAATTACTTCTTATTAAGTTTCTAATGGCTGTGCAGATTCATGCAGTGTGAACAGAATAAATGTATTAACCCTTTTAAATCTCAAATGCATTAAGCATGTATATTACTATTACTTATTACATATTTTTCTGACACTTATTAACTTTAATTTAGGTAACATATGTACAACTAGCTACATTCATTCTCACATGCTCACTCTCTGGATGCACTTTCAAAATGGCACTGGGTATAGCATGTGCCTGCTATGTATATACACACATTTGTCACTTACTATGTTTCTTAAAGACACATCACACACTCTTCTCTAAACAACTATGGTATTTTGCTGTGTTGAAGGGTTGCTGTCAGTCTGTACAAGAAGGCTGCATACATGATCTGCATTGAGCTCAGTGCATGTCAATATTGTGATTAAGGGCAGGCTAAAATGAAAAAAAAAACAAAAACAGTAAGCCACTTTACTGTCCTTGTCCACCTTACTATCAGTCTGGTGCTGTACTACCATGCCTTTTCTCCCTTTTGGTCCTCTTTCATAGACAAAGTACTGAAAGATGGCATGATAATAGGGAAACTCTAATATACACTTTGCAGATACTTGTTTGATTTATGATCCAATGATTGTTGACCTTGTCTATTGCACTGCGCTCCTTACTTTTGACAGTGTATTACTATACCTTTTGCATTGCCCTTTTTAGATCGTTACCTTTTTTCTATAAAATATGTTGTGAAACTTCATTGGCGATCTCTTTCATCTAAACAACAAAAAAAAACAATGAAATAAGCTGTCAAGCATTACATGAGCTTAAATGGTTAGAACTTCCTCAGTTACTTAACTATCACCAGTTAGTACTAGCCTATAATATTGTGAATTATCCTACCAATACCCCATCCCTAAAACAACTCCTAACCCAGTACGTGTCAAATCACCCCTTCCGCTCTTCTGAAAAAACTCTCCTCTGCATCTCCTCAGCCAATAACTCTGCAGGTAGAGCTCTGTTCTCCCACAATATAGCCAGAAGCTGGAACAACCTTCCCCCACTCTAACCTCTGCTCCTTCAACTACTCTGTTTAAAAGATTTCTCAAAGCACACCTAGTGAATTCTTGGCTATGCCCATGCATCACATAAAACCCCTACCTCATATAGCATCAGTCTTCTAGCTACTGACATAAAATTCTGCTAGTATGCAAAAACTCAGGAATCCCTACCAATAACCTGAACATTTATTTTAATTTTTCTAATATTTTTGACTCTTTGTTTCCTACTTTTTTGTATAAAAGTGTTTATGGCTAATATTTTCTATATGTAACTTGTACTTCATGTTTGATTATTATTTTTAACTTGTATGGAGCTTTTCTCCCTGTGCCTGTGCTGTAAATGGACCTGTCTCCAGTCGGGAGTAAACAAATGTAACATACATAAATAAATAAATAAAATAAGCTGATCACAAATGAAACAAATATGTTACATGTGTGATCATCTAAAATAACCAGAAACTTTGCTTTAATATGGGGGCTATCCCCCCTACACCGCCAATTTGAGGGCTCCTCACCCCATACCCTTGGAAATTAAATATACTAACTAGACATATAGAAAGAAGATAACTCCTTAAACTTATATTGCAGGCAAATGGATGCAGATCAGCTGTAATTTAATTTGACCACTGCAAATTCCAGCACAAGGTAAATGCATGCTTTAGCTGCCCCCAGGATTCAGTAAACTCTGTGTAGGCTTTGCGCAAAGCCTACATGGAGTTTACTTGTTTGCATGGTGAGCAGCAGCGCTCATTGCATATTCCTGCTGTGCACTGTATTTAAATGTAAATAAGTGAGATTTTGTGGCTGGCAACAGTGTTTCTGTCCAGAAAACCATGTAAGTAAACACAGATAACACTCCTGTTTAATTCAGAGTACTGAAGGTCCGCAGTTTTGCGCAAAATGCCACAATGAGCACGAGGGCATAATAGATAGCACTCAGTCTCTTAGTGTAAGACATCTGGCCAATATAATAGGGGGACATTGACCCAGAAATAGGAACATATTTGACATAACTGCTGTTTAGAAATGTGTTACAATACCAAGAGGTTTGTGTGAAGATACATTTTCTAAAGGATTTTAAGTCTGAAACTCAAATGTATGTAAATATTACATCACATCAGTCTTGAGATCATCCCATTGATATGACAGAAAACCAAAAATCTGGACATTCTGTGAAAATCTGGATAGCTGAGAGGTCTGATAGTTAAGCATATGGTCCAAACACAGTACAGGACATTAGATACAGTGCAGAATATTGTGAAATCCCATTCCTGGCATTCTGTGCTGAAGTTGTGTAAATGATCTGTAAGGGTACATGGACTGTCATGTTAAATAAATACTTAGGGGAAGTGTGTATATTAAATAGAGACACACAGATGAATTGTAAGAATGAACAAAAGGAAAGAGGATAGGTGAAACAACCCACTGTACAGCAGATGATGGCATGTCAATGGAAGACAGTTATAGCAGCAGCACCAGTCACATATCTATATGGTACAGTAGGGACTGCACAGTGAAGATGTCGTTGTGAGATAAGCATCCTTACATGAACAATGCAGAGGACATCTATCAAGGATGTTATGTACAATTGGGGTAGGGTGTATATTGTGAAACTGTGCAAACTGATTTGCCTGACTATGCATGTAATCTCAGCAGAGGTCTCCAGCAAGTGGGACACAAGTAAAGGCTCATGGACAACATTAAAAGAAGCAAGCACAATCAGGGAAATATCAGAATAATGCCACAAGTATTCCCATGCCTCTGACATAACATATGTGATTTAGAGTGATAAGAGATGATTCTGCACAAGCACAGTTGAACAACTGTTATAATACATCCACACTCTATGAGGGTAACCACTCATAATGTCCTGGCATTGTAACATCTGCTGGAGGTGCCTGGAGGGACACTGCTATACCTGTATGCAGGATTAAGATCAATACAGGCTAGCTGACTGCTGTGCATGGCATGTATATATTATACATATATATTTATAACTCCTGCACTGAAAAATTTAATTCTTCCCTATTCCAATCTAAGCTGTCTTCGCTCATCAAATAGGCAACTTGTCCAAACAATCAAATCCCATAACTCAGGGGGTGACTCTCTGTTTGCCAATGTCATTGGAAAAATATGGAACTCCCTCCCCTGTAACCTTACTCTTACTACCTCCCTGGACCAATTCAAAAAGAAACTAAAACTCCATTTTAAGTCACATTGGCTTTGCCAGTGCTCTAACCCAGATTAGCTCTCCTCACTTAACCTAGATCTCTTTCTCCCCATACTTATCCTAGTTTAACAACTTAACTTTTATCTTCAAAAGACCGAACACAATTTTTCCTTGTCCAATCTCTAACCATATCTGTAACCCCTAAACCTCTGTTAAAAAGACAACCTAAGGTATGAACCTATAACCTTAAACCAGAACATTGTATAGTACTCAAGCTCAAAGGCTGCTTTTGTCCTTTAACCTAACATGCTTTATAATATTTGTATAGGAACCACTGTATTTTTTTTCTGGATAGCTATTGCTAGATTGTTTTTGTTATGATATATACTGTATATCTTTCTCCTTAACTGGACTACTAAATGTAATAATATGTAATATTGAACATGTATGTAACCTTCTGACATTATGGAGTTTTCTCCCGGCCTCCGCTGAAAATGGACATGTATCCAGTCGGACGATCCCGTCAACAAATGTAAAATAAATATATATATATATATATATATATATATATATATATATATATATATACACACACACATATATATATATATATATATATATATATATATATATATATATATATATATATATGGCACACTCCACACTGTCACAAAAGTTATCCATGTTATCAGTGCTGATAAACAGTTATTTATGTATGTATCACTGGAACAGGTAGCACACATGCATCTGGTGTAACAACTTGATGGAGGTTCCTCACCAAAAAGAATACCTATGGCCAATACGATGCATGACAGCTCACTGTGACAAAGGTGGTACACTGCAGTTACACATCACTGGAAGATGTGTAGGCAAATACATGAAGAAGGGTGCATTGTACTCAGTTATTGGTGTGATGAAGGCTGGGAACTATGGAGGTATTATGGCCTCTCATGTGGATGTCCTTCACATATTCAGTACTTGTGCTACATACAAGGGAGTAGTCAGCACTGTGACCACATGCTGGTGGATGTTTCACTTACCATCTACCCCAGGTCACAGGTCACATACCTATTAGTGTGATTATAGGGTGTAATGTCTGCATTATAGTTGGGTTGTGTCTTTGCTTTCCTGACATAACAAATCCCCCCCATGTTTTCATGTCATTGCAGGTGTTGTCATGGCTGTGGCAACAGTCTTTGGTGTGTGTTGATACTGTTTGTATTATACAAATATCACAGTTGGAGTCAATGATTCCCATAGTCTGTTATCCTTCAGACAACTGTTTGGACAGAGGATATGTATGTCATCTGTGATGTCTGAAACTTACATGATGTACAGGAAAGGACCTGACAGACAGCTGTGATGTATGGACCTGATCACTGAACCAGAGATATAGGTCACTTCACACATGTCAACATATTTAGATGCCATGTATGTGATATGGTGGGCTACCCACTTAGTGATATAGGTTCATATGGCCACATCACACAGTGTTGAGTGAATAAATCAGTGTGAATTTGTGTCAGATGCCTTGGGCTTATCATGTCCAAATAGACAATAGTGTTGTCAACATGCATGCCCTCGATCACCTCTTTGAGGACATTTAAGAGCTGTAACAGACATGATGTAGCCACACATCCGGGTTTTCAATAGGGTCCATTTAGAAAAGGTCCATGATGATATGTTGGGCTTCCTCACAGATGAGGAGGGTCATGATGTGTGTATTCATGCATGCATCGGATGCTGTCCACCCCCCAAACTCAGATGCTTGGATGTTGATATACACCCTTCTACAGGAACATAGTCTGTGTGGAGGGTGTGTTGAAGTGTGTATTCAGCCCTCTCAGGAATTTATATGTGCTGAGTCACATAATAGGTGATCTGTGATGTCACAGCCCATTGATTCACTGTGATAGGCATGGGTGAAGTTAAGACAGTGCATACTGGCTACCCTCAACTGTCCTAGGGTCTGAACACAATCCCCTGTACAGGTATCATTGAGAAATTCTCCCAGCTGGGGATTAAACCTTACATCACTAGATGGGCAACAAATTTGCTCACTGACAAAACACATACTTTGAAAGTTGGTGAATCAACCTGTACCAGTAGAGCTGCCACCATTGCTATACCCCAGTGATCTGTGCTTGTCCCTTTACTGTTTGGATTGTATTTCTTGACAGTTCAGGCTACAGTATGCTACCTTTGGCTTACCACGTTTGCTGATTCTTGAATACTGGGTGCAATCATTCAGGCCACCTATGATCATAACATACTACTGGAGGGACTAACACATGCAAATGATTGGTGACAAAGCTGTCTATGAATAAAAACAAAAATGTGTCTTTATATTGGCCATCTGCAAAGTGGAATTCCCTGCTAATTACAGCATTAACAAAGTCCTGCTATGCTGAAACCCAGTAATGCAAGCACTGGGAACACACGTACATAGCAATCTAAACTTTGACCACCAAGTGTCCACACTGGTATTGAAAGCCTGTGCTGTGCACATCATAAGTCACGCCAATGTATTCCAATCTCAAGAGTTTATTACAGCACTATAGTCGAACTTCATCAGAACAGTAAAATACAGTATAATGCTCTCTTTTGCATGTACCTCACCAGACACGTGCAGCAGCTGGAGAGAAAACGGGTTACTCACCAGGAAAACACAGTGTCTTTAAACCATGCCATGATGTACATGGATAAACTGAAATCCATGTCACTGTAATCTGTATTGTATAGGATGAGATGACTTCTGCCTGGCGTCCAGGCCAGTCTCTGACCTTGCTCTACTGTGAATAGTGCACATCCACAAATCAATCAGATATATCTGATGACATCAGCAGTGTCTGGTGAGGAGAATATGGCAATAACAATGTCCCACATGCTGGTGTAAAAGGCTCTCTGTAGTGTCAAGCATGTGCACACACACTCCAGTTGACTGCAGTGAGTATAGAACCCCTGCCTCTCTAAGGTACACAGACTACAGAACTCTGTATTTAAGCCAAGAGCCACTGCTCTTAATTTGCTTTGCTTAATTTGACCAGATCAAAGCTCTAATTTGGAGTATCTCAGCACGTTATAGCTGATGACATCTGCAGTGTCTAGTGAGGAGAATATGGCAATAACAGTATCCCACATGCTGGTGTAAAAGCTCTCTTTAATGTCAGAGAAGTACACACCCCAGCTGACTGTAGTGAGAATAGAATCCTTACCTATGTAAGGTACACAGAATACAGAACTCTGTATTTAAGCCAAGTGCCACAGTTCAAATCTGACTTGGAGTGTCTCAGACAACACTTTATAGCTGATGACATCATCAGTGTCTGGTGAGGAGAATATGGCAGTAACAGTGTCCTGCATGCTGGTGTAAAATGCACTGTCTAATGTTAAGCAAGTGTGTGTACACACACACCCCAGTTGACTGCAGTGAGAATAGAATCCCTACCTATCTAGGTGCACAGGCTAAGAACTCTGTATTTAAGCCAAGCACCACAGCTCAAGGCTTACCTGGAGTGACTCAGACAGCATTTAAAGCTGATGACATAGCAGTGTCTGAGGAGGAGAATATGGCAATAACAGTCACCTGCATGCTATAAAAGGCTCTCTACAATGTCAAGCAAGGTCACACACACACACACACACACACACACACACACACACACACACACACACACACACACCCCAGTTGACCGCATTGAGAACAGTACTCCTACCTATCTAAGTACATAGACTACAGAACTTCATACTTGATGCAAGTGCCATGGCACAAGTCCTACTTTTACAAGAATGCAGGACAACTTATAGTGGATGACATCAGTAGGGCATGCTGGAGAGAAGATTTTGTGAGGCCTGCATGAAATGGATGTGTAGGCATATGCAAATATCAAAATACTGTCAATCCATGGGCTAGACGCAGTAACTGTAGGATACACACTTCTGATGTTCTGGCTAGACATACACACACACTTGACCACAGGGAGAACAGAACCCCATCTATCTAAGTACACAGACTACAGAACTCAGTACTTTATACAAGTGCCATGGAACAAAGCTACACTTTATAAGGCTGCAGGACAACTTATAATGCATGACATCAGCAGGGTATGTTGGAGAGAAGATGGGAGGTTTGCATAGCTTCACAGGTTCACAGTAGGTTACTAGGCTAATGGCCCTCGGGCATTTACAAGCCTAGTTTTGTAAATGCACAGGTACCCTTATTGAGCATAGTTAGATGGTTGTTGTTAGCAGAGCGATTTTGTAATCAGCACTGACAGCCCTGTCCATGAGGGGCATATGTGCCACCTCAGGGGTGAATTTACAATCACCCAGCCAGTTGTGAAGGTTGCACTTGAATAGGGTCATTGAGGAGCACTGCTTCACATGCAGTGGGGGCCTATTACAGAGGAGTGTCAATTGCTGGGAGATATATCTGTCTCCCCAGCATATTCTGTTTATGTCACAGGCTAGGTTGAGATCCGTGAAGCAAGTTATTCTTGTCCCATTAAATTTTCAGTTGTCCAGCATGTCCACTTGGGCAGGGTCTGAGACTGTTCTGTGGGCCAGGCATAGGTCACCTCTCAGCAGCCTGCATTATACTGAGTACAGTGACAGGTCTTTCATTCTTTCCATGTATGTCATGTTTTGGAGGTGTTAAATAAAAACAAATGATAACAACACAGGAGGCTCAAATGCAAAAGTTTACTAGTGTACACCAGGAGGCAAAAAAACATACAAGTACAGAGTTTTGTCTGACATGATGCAGGAAATGCACAATTTTATATAGTCTTACATTCAGGCTGTGCCCACCTTACTGACGTGGTTAGTCACAGGGCACCTACATCACTATGGTCTACAATATTCTATTCATAAGAAAAAGCTGATGTTATACATTTTAAAAGTTTTCCCATGGGAATAATACAGCCTTGCAAAGCACCTGGTTCATTATAATGTCTTTCTGTAAATGTTACTTTTCCAAGGTCTCAGGCTAGCTCGAATACAATGGTCGGTTCACTCTGGCAATACACTTCTACTTTAGCAGCTGTGTCTTATCTCTGATACATTCACAAGGTCAATTATCTCAGAGGAAGGAATAAGAATATTCAATGCTTTATACATTTAATTTTCCTGACCCAGCAGATAATCATTAGTGAGAAACATAAGCTTGCTAAGCTGGCTACTGCCAGGGTCAGAGTTCAAATACACTGCAGCTCCAAAGCTTCAAGCAACTACATGTAAAATCATTCTTATTGCCATATTGTAAATAGAATAAAATGCATTATATACTATTTGCTTTTAAACTAGCACTTTATACATGTTCAAATACATATTTTTCTAACAGGAGGCCCTGGATTCTACTGGTCACAGACCTCTGTGTTTTCTCCATTTGTTGCAGGTGTCTGGTGAGGTACAGACAGAAGGGAGCATTGTGCTCAATTAGTGGTCTGATAAGCGTTGAGTACAGTGGAGCAATGACCTGCCTGGTCTTGGATGTAATGCCCTTATTTATGAGGTGTGCAATGAAGAATGTGTGTCACAGCAATATGGACGAAGTGTAGATTGCTATCAACTTATGATCCCAAGTCTCACTACATTGTGTTTGTGCTTACAAGAGTGCTATGTATATCATAATTAGCAGGGGTACTTCACTGCCAAAGAGGATAATGAGGCATTTTTTGCTTTAAGGTTCAGTCCATGACTTTGACAACAGTCATTTGTCTGTATCAGCCCTTTCTGTAATGTGTTAACATTGTTGGGGGACCCAATATGAATGCGCACAGTTGACAGTCATCTGCAGACTCGGTAAGCCACAGGCCATCTACCTTTGCCTGGACTTCAGAGAAATAGTTTCCACACATTTGAGGACCCAGCACAGATCCTTGTTGTATTCTACTGGTAAGTGGTCTAGTGGTTGAGGTGCACTGCCCAAGTTTGACGGTGTGCTTTCTGTCAGTGAGCCAGTTGGCTATCCATCTAATAATGCATGGATTAGTCCCCAGATGGTAGAGTTTCTCTACGATACCTGAATAGAAGATAGTGTCAAAGACTTTGGAGAAATCAATATAGGCGGTATGTCCAGTTATCCCTCATTCAGGTGTTTGGGGTCATTATTATAGAAGTCCACTAGGTTTAATAAGCAAGATCTACCCTTGACAGAATGAAAATGGGCTGGGTCAAGTGTGTGGAAGGTCACCTATGAGCCTGTGGATAAGGTCCATGATTATTCCTTCCATAGACTTGCAGATAAGACTGTTTAGGCTTACGGATCCATAGTTCTAGTTCTGCATGTTGCCAGATTGATATGCATTGCATATCACAGAATGTATTAATTTATGTAGTGTAGTGTAGTTGATGTATGTGTCAAAAAAGTACTGAGACACCAGGGTTGCAGTGCTTGGGGGAGGCAACACATGACTATGTGGTAAATATGTGACATATTGTTAGATAAGGCCTTCAGTTTGTTATGTTTCCACATATAATTTCATGTCATAAACAGGAAATGGATAATAAACAGCACTAATGTATCATAATATTTAGATGTTCATAGCGCAGCGAGCAGCGGGTTTGCTTAGATGTTGACAAACCCCGGGATTCATGAACGCTCCATGCAAGAAGAAGCTCTTCTTGTGCAGAGCATTCCGTGTCTGTGTAGAGCAACAGCGTGCCCTGCATATTCATGAGGGCATGCTGCTGAACGCTCTACATGGGCATGATCCGTGAACAAGTGCAGGGGGCATGTGCAAGCAGTTCTCACACAGTAAACATGCCCCCTGCACTCAGGAAGTACACTTAAAATGAAAAAGCAGTGCCTGCGGACTGTGTGCATAACAAATACATACCTCTCATCTTCTTAATGCAAAAAATATGGACAAAGCCTGACAAAATGGGTGTACAAAAGGGACATATTTTAAATATTGCACTTATAAACTTAGAAAGTAGCTAGAGTAACAGAATTTTTGTAATATACATTTTCTGAAGGAAAAAGTATATTAAAACAAATCTTGGTATGCTAGCAACTTTCTAAAGTTTATAAGAGCAATATTTAGATAATGTCCCTAATTGTACCCCCATATTGTCAAGCCTTGTCCAGATTTTTTGCACTAAGAGGTTGAGAGGTATGATGCCAGAAATGTGTACAAGTGCACACATAACAGGATAAATCCCCCAAATGTACAAAAGCACAACCACAGCCCCACAAAAAATAGTAGCCCACACTGAACATGTCATGCATCAGCATGAAACATGCACAGAATCCTGAAAGCCCAGTAATTGCCATTATGTCACAAACACAGTCCCAAGTAGTTGTCACAACACCACTATACGCACCCTTATAATCTAAATTAAATAAAATAATATATCCTTAGTTTTCAGTGCCCTAAGGGATGTTTAAGTGTAACTAGGTTGGTGTGTACATTACAGCTTAAGCATCCCATAGTAGCTAAATGAAAATAGAGAGGTGACATATCCAACCCCAGATAGTGTAGTGGTTAGAGTTGCAGCTTTATATGCAGGTGTTCATGGTTTGAGTAAATAGACAAACAGCTTATTTTATCATGTGAAATTAGTGTCAAACTTATTTTAGTAAACTTAAATTATGTAGCAATTATTGTTTTGTTAACCAGGTTAGTGTAGCCATTCCAAAAATGAGATGTCAGTGTAGAAAAGATGTGAAATCCCCATATAAACACACATGCTCCGTACAGTATAGTCACACAAGAATATAATGTAATGAAAGCACATAGGGAGATGCCATGGAAGGTAAACGTAAAATTATAAATGTGTATGTAAATATTTATTTTATATTATACGATGACAGGTCATTAACATACCTGGCTAACTGGCCAGCCCAAACAGAGTGCCCATTGTAAATCCGAGAGTATGCAACTGGAAAAGGGTCTGGTTGCCTGGACTATTTCCATTTGTGTATCTCCTGTTTTTTATTTTTACTCTGCAGAGATAACAATGGAGAAATACAGATCTCCATTGCTTTTTTTAACATATCCCACTATGTCTTACGAGATGAAGACCTCATATAATATAGCAAGATATCATAAACAAATGCAATGGAGATCTTCTGTTCAACAGAGATCTCTGTTCCATTTTTAATAGATCTCACTATGTTATATGAGTTCATCAACTCGTATAACATACCAAGATATGTTAAAAAAAGCAATTGAGATCCCCCTATCTCTGTTGCTACCTCTGCACAGCACTGATGTACTGCGTAATTGTGTGAACACATCCCTTACACATGTGCAGTACATCAGAAATGGCCCGGGATACTGGAAAAATGTGGACGGGCAGCATGGAGGCATGATACAATGACGTTATTTAAGAAAGGTAAATATTGTATTGCTTAAATAATGCCATTATACAATATCAATAACCCATGGCTGGGTGTGGGCAGTGCTAGATTTACCCACATTTAGCATTGTTTGGTCATGAAAAAAAACAAGTAATTTCCGTGGTATCCCGGAAGTCTCAAACAACCCACTAAACAAGTATAGTGGGTCCAAAAAACAAAACAGTGTAAAAAACTTCAATGTGTGGAAAATTTTCAGTCCATACATCTCTAGTTAATCACTGTATATTAATCAGGTCTGATCTGATTAATATACAGTGATTAACTAGAGATATATGGACTGAAAATCTTCCACACAGAGAAGTTTCTTGCATTGTTTGGTCATGAGGGCATTGCCCTCATGACCAAACCACACCAACTGTGGGTAAATGCAGCATTACCCACACCCAACTGTGGGTTACTGCTTAAATATAACATCATATGTATGATATGCATAAATGTTCCTTAATCAGTTTGCATCCATCAGACCTTCTGCCCAGCAACAAAAGAGTCTGCATTGCTAAGTCTCAAACCCAGGACACCATCCTCAACAACCACAGCAACATACCACTACACCATCTGAATTGTGAGAATCAGTATTACTTTAACAAACATGTCCTGCATTCAGGTCATTTAACTTTAATAAAAGAAAACAACAGTCCCAAGTGTTGAACCTATGACCCTGAACATTATAGTCAAAGGAATGTCCCACCACACCAGTTGGGCTGCACAAATTAGTATTGCACGTTTTAAACATATCATGCAATAGAGGCATACAACATTATGGAGAAAGCGTCATGGAAACCTTTGTGTATTGTATATAGACATATGCGCGCGCGCACACACACACACACACACACACACACACACACACACACACACACACACACACACACACATATATATATCTGATGAAACATATATATGAAAACATACAGTCATAATATAGATATACACATAGTAAATATAAAGGGGGGAAAATATATATATATATATATATATATATATATATATATATATATATATATATATGTGTGTGTGTGTGTGTGTGTGTGTGTGTTTGTATGTATGTATATAACATGCAGTGTGGTTATATCTCAGAACCATTCTCAACCTGTTAGTGCAAGGAACCTGTGCAAAGACTGTAAAAGTGGGGGTGGCCCACATATACGGACATATTTCAAAAGTCTGTGTTACAAATGAAGACGTGTTACGGCAACAGTGTGTGTATCAGCAGACAATCACTGAAGGATATGATGATGGGCACTGAAATCTTATATCATTTATTTACTGACATAAAGACTTGGATCATCAATGTGATTTGCCAGACAAATAGAAATAAATTGTGGAACTGAACAAAAGTATGGACCAAACATCTGGACAGTCTGTGGAAAATCTGGCAGTGGAGAGGTATGCTCAGAACCCCTTAATGCAATGAATGTGGACCAAGCCTGACAAAGTGGGGGAACAAAGGCCTGAAAATAGGGACATATCCAACATATGACAGCAGATCAGCTGAGAACATTCATGTAGTAACAATGTATGTCCTAACATATATCAACTGAAATATCACAATTCCAGGACTCAATTGCTTCTCATTAGTTACTGACCTCAGTCCCAACATTATCCCATTGATGTGTCATGCATACATAACAATTATTGGGACCAGATTAAAGATATCAGCCACACAACTGGACATTCTATGAATATGTGGACATACACCATTAGGGAAACTGCACTGAGCTACTGAGCAATGTCCAGACTACAATCAGGCTGACATAACACTACCCAGGTCCAGCTCTGGGGCTGTACACATGCATTAGCAAATATAACAGGAAGTACAGGGATGTAATACTAGTGCAACACAGACACTGGTGTGGATGTGCATAGCTCCAAAGAAGTGCACCACAGTCACAGCAACATAGCAGTAAGCAAACTGAACATGACAGTATAATACTGTATGAGCAACCACATACAGTTTGCCACTCACACATTACCCCTACATATACTGCCCCAATTCACAGTGTATTGGGAATCCTGAGTTGTTACAACATTTCACAGTCAGTCCCTACAAGCATACGGACCTGATAGACCACCAGCAGCTGTTGCAGCATGTCACAGGTGCTAATCTCCCTACCTAGACTAAAAAACATACGCACACAACACTGCTACACAATATTGGCAGTCTGTTCACAATGGCCAGACAGACATACTGTCATATGTGCAGATTTCTACACAATTACCAGGGTGTGGATCAACATCCCTGGCCACCGCTGCATACCATGGCCTAGAGTCTGCCAGGTCATTGTCATGCTAACTGGAGTGCAGTTGATAATTAATGATATACCGTACAGCTGCACCTTGTAGTGCAGGACATTTGGACAATGCATGGCATACTTATGGGACAGGGGGCTGGAAAGAGGGACATATCATACAAAATGGTGTTACAAACTGAAACAGTAGCTGTTCAAATATATGTGAGAGATGCAACTATTTAGCCAAACTGGAGGCTGAGCTCTCTCATCTCAAAACTGATGTAACCAGTCAGGAGGAGAAGGTAACCTCACACAACACAATTCCAGTATCACATAGTCCCACCACATCAGCGAACCAAACACATAAATACACAAAAACATACTCGGAGGCTCTAAATAAAAATCTACCTAAGCAACAGAGACCTCCAAAGCAGACATCCAAGCAAACGCTACCTCAAAACAAAACACACACAACACATAACCCACAAAGTCAGTGTGCCAAGCAGCCACAGCCCTTAAGGCTGAATAACACACCTGATACTCTTGTTATAGGTGACTCTATTGTCAGACACACTGACGCCCCACTCACCAGGCTGAATAAAGAGAAGGTCACAGTGAGCTGCCTGTCGGGCGCTAGGATCCGCCACATAACGCAAGCACTCAGGTCACTCCAAAGCAAATACAAATATGACTCAGTCATTGTACATGCTGGTGTGAATGACCTGAGATGTACCTCCCTGGACTACATGAAAGGGACATAGAGGAGCTCTCTGATCATGTAGCCCAGGCTGGTATGACCCTGACCTTGAGCAGCATCTTACCCTCACCTAGAATGATGCCACAGTACAAAGACAAAATGATCAATTTTAACAATTGGCTAAAATTTTGGTGTCATTCAAAGGGGATCCAGTGTCTGTCAGCCTGGGATGACATGCTCGACAAGCCACGTTGCTTCTAGGGATGGCTTGCACCTGTCACCACTGGGCTTCGGATATTGGCAAAGGCTCTTGCCACCCCCATAGTGCCTTTTAGGCAAGGCTCAAAAGTCAAACCCACCCCATAGAGCACAAGGAACAAGAAACTAAGGGTAATGCTGCTAGCCAGAAGTCTTAACCTCAAGATGCACGCACCGAAGCTCTCCTCAGTAAGGAGAACATCGATATCTGTGCAGTGACAGAAACCTGGTTCAAGGCTCCAGAGAGCACCCCAGCACTACCAGGCTATACCTCATATCATGCTTTTCGCCCCAAAACCCGGACCGAACCACAAAAGGAGGGAGTTTCCATATTTATCAAGGATATCCACACCTCCAGATTAGTGGCATTGCACGAAGTATCGGAGACCATCCATGTGCAACTAACAGTGGGCAAGACTGCTTTTCAGTTTATAGCATCCTACAGACCACCCTCTCAAAGTCAGGAATCCCATTCGACTTTCCTGAAAACATTGGAGAACATGAAGATCTCTCCGAACACCATTATATTGGGTGACTTCAACTACCCAAACATTGACTGAAAGCACTACTCAAGCCCCAGCACCTTGGCCCAAGATTCCTGGAAATTATAAACTCAAATGCTATGGAACAGCTAGTCATCAACTTGTATAACATACCAAGATATGTTAAAAAAAGCAATTGAGATCCCCCTATCTCTGTTGCTACCTCTGCACAGCAATGATGTACTGCGTAATTGTGTGAACTCCTCCCTTACACATGTGCAGTACATCAGAAATGGCCCAGGATACTGGAAAAATGTGGAAGGGCAGCATGGAGGCATGATACAATGACGTTATTTAAGAAAGGTAAATATTGTATTGCTTAAATAATGTCATTATACAATATCAGTAACCCATGGCTGGGTGTGGGCAGTGCTAGATTTACCCACATTTAGCATTGTTTGGTCATGAAAAAAACCAAGTAATTTCCGTGGTATCACGGAAGTCTCAAACAACCCACTAAACAAGTATAGTGGGTCCAAAAAACAAAACAGTGTAAAAAACTTCAATGTGTGGAAAATTTTCAGTCCATACATCTCTAGTTAATCACTGTATATTAATCAGGTCTGATCTGATTAATATACAGTGATTAACTAGAGATATATGGACTGAAAATCTTCCACACAGAGAAGTTTCTTGCATTGTTTGGTCATGACCAAACCACACCAACTGTGAGTAAATGCAGCATTACCCACACCCAACTGTGGGTTACTGCTTAAATATAACATCATATGTATGATATGCATAAATGTTCCTTAATCAGTTTGCATCCATCAGACCTTCTTCTGCCCAGCAACAAAAGAGTCTGCATTGCTAAGTCTCAAACCCAGGACACCATCCTCAACAACCACAGCAACATACCACTACACCATCTGAATTGTGAGAATCAGTATTACTTTAACAAACATGTCCTGCATTCAGGTCATTTAACTTTAATAAAAGAAAACAACAGTCCCAAGTGTTGAACCTATGACCCTGAACATTATAGTCAAAGGAATGTCCCACCACACCAGTTGGGCTGCACAAATTAGTATTGCACGTTTTAAACATATCATGCAATAGAGGCATACAACATTAGGGAGAAAGCGTCATGGAAACCTTTGTGTATTGTATATAGACATATGTGCGTGCGCACACACACACACACACATATATATATATATATATATATATATATATATATATATATACATATATATATATATATATATATATATCTGATGAAACATATATATGAAAACATACAGTCATAATATAGATATACACATAGTAAATATAAAGGGGGGGAAAAATATATATATATATGTGTGTGTGTGTGTGTGTGTGTGTGTGTGTGTATGTATGTATATAACATGCAGTGCAGTTATATCTCAGAACCATTCTCAACCTGTTAGTGCAAGGAACCTGTGCAAAGACTGTAAAAGTGGGGGTGGCCCACATATACGGACATATTTCAAAAGTCTGTGTTACAAATGAAGACGTGTTACGGCAACAGTGTGTGTATCAGCAGACAATCACTGAGGGATATGATGATGGGCACTGAAATCTTATATCATTTATTTACTGACATAAAGACTTGGATCATCAATGTGATTTGCCAGACAAATAGAAATAAATTGTGGAACTGAACAAAAGTATGGTCCAAACATCTGGACAGTCTGTGGAAAATCTGGCAGTGGAGAGGTATGCTCAGAACCCCTTAATGCAATGAATGTGGACCAAGCCTGACAAAGTGGGGGAACAAAGGCCTGAAAATAGGGACATGTCCAACATATGACAGCAGATCAGCTGAGAACATTCATGTAGTAACAATGTATGTCCTAACATATATCAACTGAAATATCACAATTCCAGGACTCAATTGCTTCTCATTAGTTACTGACCTCAGTCCCAACATTATCCCATTGATGTGTCATGCATACATAACAATTATTGGGACCAGATTAAAGATATCAGCCACACAACTGGACATTCTATGAATATGTAGACATACACCATTAGGGAAACTGCACTGAGCTACTGAGCAATGTCCAGACTACAATCAGACTGACATAACACTACCCAGGTCCAGCTCCGGGGCTGTACACATGCATTAGCAAATATAACAGGAAGTACAGGGATGTAATACTAGCGCAACACAGACACTGGTGTGGATGTGCATAGCTCCAAAGAAGTGCACCACAGTCACAGCAACATAGCAGTAAGCAAACTGAACATGACAGTATAATACTGTATGAGCAACCACATACAGTTTGCCACTCACACATTACCCCTACATATACTGTCCCAATTCACAGTGTGTTGGGAATCCTGAGTTGTTACAACATTTCACAGTCAGTCCCTACAAGCATACGGACCTGATAGACCACCAGCAGCTGTTGCAGCATGTCACAGCTGCTAATCTCCCTACCTAGACTAAAAAACATATGCACACAACACTGCTACACAATCTTGGCAGTCTGTTTACAATGGCCAGACAGACATACTGTCATATGTGCAGATTTCTACACAATTACCAGGGTGTGGATCAACATCCCTGGCCACCACTGCATACCATGGCCAAGAGTCTGCCAGGTCATTGTCATGCTAACTGGAGTGCAGTTGATAATTAATGATATACCGTACAGCTGCACCTTGTAGTGCAGGACATTTGGACAATGCATGGCATACTTATGGGACAGGGGGGCTGGAAAGAGGGACATATCATACAAAATGGTGTTACAAACTGAAACAGTAGCTGCCATTACATGTGTTTTTGTAACATCACATCCCTGAAAGAAATAATGTGTGGAACACCAATGCATGACAACACTTACTGACTACAATCCTCACATTATCCTACCAACCCCACAAAAACAGATGGTGGAGGAACAGACCGAGTTTAATAGGCAAACATCTGGCTAGTCTGTGGACAACATGCCAGTTGACAGTTATGTCAGAGGCATATCACTGTCAGATGTCAAGTCACCCACTAAACACATGTCCAAAAAAACTTGTCTGTAGCAACCTCCCATGTGTATAACAACACCAATGACATACAAGCTGTACCAAACCCTGGAGCTTTGTCCCCCATGTTGCTGGGCTGTCTCCATGTGTCCTCTCCTGTGAGGTATTTCCACCTACTGTATGTGAATCTGTAGCCAGCACACCTTCATAATGTCCCCCGCACAGGCCAGGTAAATGAGCAAGGCCCACATGAAGGGCACCCCATATGTTGGAACAAGCAGCTGTGTCTAGGCCCACAACACAATACTATGTGGGCACCTACATAGCTTTATGGCCTCAGCAATACCCAGCAGGACAACATCAACCCCCTCAAGGTAGGCTGAATGCTTGTGGTGGACAGCAGCAATCCACAATCCATAGACTCCATCCCTAGATTGGCCATACAGGCCAAATCAGGAGCACGCTCCAACCTGGCATCAACTCAGCCTTTGTCTGTTCAAGCATAAAAGGTCACAGGTGGAGTACTGTAAGGCTAACTATAAGTACAAATTGGACACATCCACCAAGGCCAATCACAAGGCCATATTTACATATGTCTACAATCTCTGAGAGCACAAACCAGCCCACCCCGTAATGGTGGCCAATCAGGCCACATGCACACACAACATAGCTATAGGCAACTCACTGCAGATAGGTTTAGGGAAAACAACACCCCCTGGCTCAGCAGCACTATAGCTGGATATGCACAGCACCCACATCCCTGCCCTCATCACCAGTGAGCAGGTACATATTGCCTACTGAATGGCAACAAATGTAAGTATCCATAGCACCTGACAACATCCCTGTCTGCATCCTACATGAACTCAGGCATGTACTCCCAACTGCATTACACACTGTAGTCACACCAAGCTGCAGCACCATCCACACATCATCCACATGGAGATGGCTAATGTCATCCATTTACACAGACCTGAATGAGGAATGATGGATTATGCAAACAACTTGCCCTCACTGTGGGCAATATGACTCATCAGGACCAGGAGTGCAATGCAAGCTGACACCATTCTGATAGATTACAGGGGTATGCTGTGGTTGTGAGTGGTGGCTGCTGGTATGGTTGTGAGTGTTGGCTACTGGTATTCAAGGTACATGTGCAGGTACTGGACATACTGTTGCCAAATGTATGGGGTCCTGTGATGTGTTTCCCTGTTAGTGTCTACCAGGTGCAATGTCACATCACCGGCAGGAGACCTTCTCACCAGCGGAATGCAACCTGATAATGGAAGCCATAATACAGAATCACACAGTACTGTTGGGCTGAAGCCAGCAACATCTGTGAGAAAGGACCACCCTGTAGGATGACTCTGTCCACAGGGCAAATTAGGTGGGCCTGCAGACACGTACATATGAGCAGGTGCAGCATAATGCCACCAACCTCATACTCCATGCCTAGCAAAGGGCTGCTGCCATAGCCAGGGACCCCACAAACACAGGTGGGACCCCAGCCATGCAGCCCCCACTGACACCAAATGAGGAGCTCCTTGCCAAGCTTGGGCCACCCATTACAGTACAACAACAGCGTACAAAGTCCCACTTGCTAGAGGTGGGTGACACACACACACAATGGATAAGGAGTGTGCAGGTAAGGTCCCAGTGGGGATTAGTAGACTACTGTATGAGACATACTTGTATCTGTACATTATCTACATGTATTTACCAGGTCAGATTGCATTTGTCGATGGGGATTTCTAATGCACAGAAGTGCAAATCTATGGTAAAAGCTAGCAAAATGTGTAGTATTGGGTGTTGTACTGTACATGTGCATCCATCCTTTTCCAAGGGCACATGTGAGTCTGCTGACAATACCTCTCTCCCACAACTACATAGGTCACTCTAGTCTGCATATGGGACAGCAGCCTGAAGCTGGTGGGTATGGAATTGTTCAGTTGTGCTTTGGTAATACCACAGGCATGTGGAGGGCATGCAAGTTACCATGCACACAACTATGGCCAAAGCCATATTGCTTTATGTGCATGTTTACTTGTGGTAGGGTTAATCATGGGTGCCGGAACAATAGACCCAGGGGGAGGGGGAGCCCCCCAACTTTTACAGCTGCAAGATCTGTCAGGAAAATGAATGAAGTGGAGTTTTCACGCTAACTTGGATTTGCGAGCAGAAGTTAAACTAGCTAAGCTAGCTGTTCTTGTTCTCTTATTGCTCTGTGTTACAGGAGTTATACTGCCGCTGTTCCACTGGTGCTGCCAGAGCCAGAGTCATCCTGGTAAGGAGAATTCTGTTCTTTTATTTGCAGGAGTTATGCTGCTCCTTGTGTGTGTGCGCGTGTGTGTGTGTGTGTGTGTGTGTGTGTGTGTGTGTGTGTGTGTGTGTGTGTGTGTGTGGGTAAATGCCCCAGTTAGGTATACCTGGTGGTTAATGTTACTCAGGCTCAAACAAGAGTCTGAATTTTCTACCCATACCATCACTTGTGATTCAGGGAGTTGAGTCCATAGGTCTCCACTGTCCAGGTTTTCACAGAATATTTGCCTCATACCTTTGGTCTGTTCCTCTTAAAAGTTGTGTTTTTCTGGCAAATCGGTGAGAACTGAATTCACTAAATAATGATAGCTCTTTAAGTGTCAGTCTTCTTATCCTTCAGGAAACACATGGCAACACAAAACACTTTATTTTAGCAACGTTTTAAGATTATACAACAATATTTAAAATGTGTCCCTGGTTTTAGGCCTTTGTCCCCCAAAATAAATTTTGGCTTTTTCCACATTTCTTCTGCTGCAAAGTTGAGAGATTTACTTGATTGTCAAGTGGATTTTACAAGGAGCTGAGAGCTTCAGGGGAAAAGAAGTTTAATGCTACTTATGGTAAGTTGTTTGCATTGCTAGTAGCATAACAGATAGTATACTTGCTTTTGATGGAGAAGGCTGTGAGTTCTACTCTCACAGTATGAAGATGGATCGCTGATACTGTACTGTGTTGTACTTTAATGGGAGTGGATGCTGCAGTCCTATGAATGTCCTCCTTTGAGGAGTAACGTAGTAACTATGAACCTGTTATCAGTTTGCCAACCAGTCCCCATTCCAAAATTACTAGCTTATAATTTTTTAATGTAGTATAGTCAATTTATTCTTCAAGAGCAACAGGCACTTTATCTGTAGATGAAATAATGAAATATAAAGTTGTTTACTAGCAGCAACCTCTTCATTTGTTACAGATCCCTTTAATGTGGAATTATTTAGATGACTTACTTCTGCAGAGATGTTGCATATTTACTCATATTGGTGGATTATAATGACAGAAGGTTGAGTGACCTTTTATGGTTGAAATTTTCTGAAATTGGTAGTTTTGTCATTATTGGTTAATATATTTTGTTTCATTGATTACTAGAAGAATGTTCAAAACTACACATTTAAAACACACTCTAACAATGGTGCAGTATTATACAAGGAATATAATTTAATACAATCAGGTTAATACAATCAAGAAGGTGAATCAAATAATGTATACATGTATGCTTGCTCACAGGATGCAGGAGCTCAAAATAGGGGAAGAGACCAGTCACCAATGGTGTCCCCCAGGGTTCAGTGCTGAGACTTTTTCTGTTTGGCATTTATATCTCAAAAGTAAAAGAAAATACGAAAGGGCTTTGGCTGACTAAGTTTGAGATGAGTGCAAGCTAGGAGCAGTTATTGAATCCCCAAGTGACTTAACCACCATGCAGGAAGTTTTGTCCCAAATATTAACTGGTGTCAGAATCATGAAATGAAACTAAACTCCAAGATATACATCATATCCTTTGGGAAGTCACCTATTCCATGGAACTGCCAAATTGACAATGCCCCCTGAGAACTGACCCAGTTGTTTGACATTTGAGAACTTGTGTGCACAGTGACCTAGCTTTTGACCAACATGTGCCCAGAGTCATAAGAAAGTCTTTCTATATTACACACCTTATAAACAAATTGATTGTGACTAGATCTAGCAATGCTATTGTCCCCCTTTACAAAGCCCTCATTAGGTCAATTATTTTTTATAATGCCCACTTTGGCATATATCTGTCCAGACCCATGCAACAATTGGAATACCCACAGAGATACCTTGCTAAAAGGATACAAGTCCTAAACAATAGGTCTTGCATGGACCACCACAAAGATTTATCACTGTACTCAGTATCCTACAGAGTGCTTAGAGGTGATGTGTCTGGCATACAAGGCATCCTCCGACCTAATTCAGACGGTCCTACTTTACATCAGCAAGTCAAATGGCATCAGAAATACTCAGTCCAGGTATCTAAGCTGAATGTTGTGGAGATATGGATATATATCCAGAACAGACTATCCATTCAAGTATAACAAATCTCATCCCTATCCATATTCAAATGCAACTTGGATCTAAGGATGGGTAATAGAAAATTTACTCCAGGATTGCCCCTCGTGACACTAATGGATAGAGGCAGTTCCTAAATGCTGCATCCCTTTCATGGGTCCCCTCAAATTATCTATAGTGTGATCACATTTATTTTCACTAGGGCTAATATACAATTATTAGCCATGGGATAGGTAAGACTAATCAGGAAATGTTAATTCAAGCACCAAAATTGAAATTGGCTAAGCTTAAAATGTCCTATAAGTGAACCTATGTTGTGGTAGTAAATAGTTTAAAAAAAATGCCCTTTTTAGATCACTAAGTGCCCCTGTCACCCTCCGTCCCCCTAGTCTTCAACAGCTTCTGACACCTCTAGGGTTAATTGTATTGCATCACAGTGGTCACCACGGGGCCTATCTGAGGAGAATGTAACATTCCTGTGGCATTCCTCACAACCTGTGTCAGTGCAAGATTTCTGGATAGTCACCAGCAAATTGTGTTGGACAAACTGACTAAGGTAGGGACATGTTTGAAACATTACTGCTATACAGTGGATATAAAATGTATGCACACACATGTTAAGATGCTATTTGCTTCTGAAATATATTGATTGAGACCATGACATGTCAGTCAATATCTTTCCCAACCTTTAATGTGACCCATGACATTAACAATTCACTTGTAAAACCAAGCATCTGGACTCATGTATTGCACCTACAAGCCTGGACAAGTGTGAGGGTAGCAGGCATTGTATCAGTGTGCTGTTTCAGTCAGGTATGATACCTGATGCTGTCATATGTGTCAGTACACTCACTGTAGCCTATTTGGCAATTATATCACATACATGGACATTGTTAAGGCAGACAGAGCACTAATAGGTTCCAAACATCTGGATGTTCCAGACACATCTGAACAGAGGACTGGTATGGCCTGTACAATGGTTTCACATGCTGCATGTGAGGCAGATGCCATTACCACACTATATAAAGTAATGGCATCAGGAGGCGGTCACCTGCCATGTATGGTACACACATCAAAATGGTATCAGCCACACAAGATATGTCACACACACATCAGTATTCAGATTAGAACTCCTACCTATCTATTTATGTCTACTATAGTGTTTTGCAGTTATCAGATGAGCCACGGAGCTTACACAATTTCACCTTGTCCAAAGGTACTTGTAAGGTGAATGACATCAACAGGACTACTAAATTAGGATGAGTATGGTGTTATACAGCTCAAAATGGTATAAGCTTCACAGTGCATGATTCTCACACAAACAGCTGCCAGTTTTGGAATTGGAACTCCTGCCTATCTAGTTATTTGCATTATGGTATTACACAGTTATCAGACACACCACAGAGCTTACACAATTTCACTTCATCCAAAGGTACTTGTAAGGTGAATGACATCAATAGAATTACTAAATTAGGATGATTATGGTGTTACACAACTCAAAATGGTATAACCTTCACAGTATTTGATTTTCACACAAACAGTTGCCAGTATTGAAATTAGAACTCCTGTCTATCTAGTTATTTATATTATGCAGTTAGCAGACGTGCCACGCAGCTTACACAATTTCATCTTGTCCAAAGGTACTTCTAAGGTGAATGACAACAACAGCAGTAATAAAGTAGGGTGGTGGAAGTGTAATGGGTGGAACACAAATCAAAATTGTATAAGACACACAGTATCCGATTCACGCACACAGTTGCCAGTACTGGGATCGGGACTCCTACCTACCTAGCTATTTCTACTATAGTGTTACACACTTATCAGATGCGCAACAGAGCTTATACAATTTCATCTAGTCCAAAGGTACTTCTAAGGTGAATGACATCAACAGGACTTCTATATTAGAGTGAAAGGAAGTGTAAAGGGTGATACACAAGTCAAAAATTGTATAACCCACACAGTACATGATTCTCTCGCACACACATGCACACACACACACACACACACACACACACACACACACACACACACACACACACACGCACACACACGCACACACACGCACACACACACACACACACAGACACACACACATAAACACACACACACACACACACACACACACACACACACACACACACACACACACACACACACACACACACACACACACAGTTGCCAATATTAGGATGAGAACTCCTGCCTATCTAGTTATGTCCATTATAGTGTTATGCAGTTACTGTATGCACTACAGAGCTTACTGGACTTACAGCTGACCAAATGTGCTGATAACTTCACAGCTGAGATAAAGTATTACAGGTGGCAGGAATTCTGCCTTCAGTTTCTACTGTACATCTTGCTAGATCTTTCTGTCTTGCACTTCAAATAGCATTACAGATTTACCCTCACAAGGTTATTGTATCAATAAGTGTATCAGACCTGGGATCCATCAGCAGCACTCATTTATCATGGAATTAGCCCCAGTACTTACTACTTATGACCATCACCCCTGGCATGATTGAAGTGCGGTTTTCTGTGCTTTCACCCATTAACCTGGTGCACTTGTTGAGTCTGAGGCACTGTTGCAACTGCCTCATGTACACATACAACCCTCTCCTCTAAACTCCAAACACTCACACCAGTGAGAGTTACCCCTATATCACTAAATGTGGAAATATGCACTCTCCAGCAAAGACTGGACTAGCTGGTCAAGAGGATGAGATCAACACCTGCACCACACCATGTGGACCACATAGCTCACAACAACACCCACTATGACAGCCCTGACATACACTGAAAAGCTTCACACCTACCTTCATAGAGGCACTCAATGGACATTTGCACAAACAGCACATACAAGCAAGATAGACACTCACTCAGACACCATGACATAGCACATGCCAAAGGACACATATGTCTCCTACACAGTGTGCCCCTCAACCTAAGCTCCTAAGGCTGACAATCTTGCACAATACAGTGATCATGGGTGACTCAGTATTGCAGCACACAGATGTCCCACTCACTATGTTGATTATGGAGGAGGTAACAGCAAACTGTCTATCACGTGCCAGCATCCAACACATGACACACCCAGTCAGGCCACTCCACAACAGCTACAAGTATCACTCTGTCATCATCCATGTGGGTGTGAATAACCTGAGATACACCTCCCTGGGCTACATGACAAAAGACATGGTTGAACACTTGGATTATGTGGTCCAGGCAGGTGTGACAGTAGCCCTGAGCAGTATACTACCATCACCCAGAATGATGCTGCAGTACTATCAACAGATAATCGACTTCAACATTGGCTTATGTGTTGTGTGTCATTCTCAGAGGATGCAGTATCTCTCTGCTTAGGATAACATGATTGACAGACCTCAATGCCTTGCCAGAAATGTCATAAATCTGTCAGCTCTGGGTTTCCAGGTAAAGGGTAAGTGTCTTGCCACCCCTGTAGTGCTTTATTAGGCAGTGTTCCAAATCAAGTTATCACTGTAACAGCTCAACATGTACACAATCTGAGGGTCATGCTGCTCAACAGTAGACATCTAACTGTCAAGATGTAGTCACTCAAAGCACTCCTCAGAGTGGAGGACATTTACATTTGTGCTGTAATGGAGAGGTGGTTCACAGCAGCAGGCAGCAGCCCTGCACTAACAGGCTATGATGCATTCCACAGCTGTCAGTGCCAAAACATGGACCACACCTCCACAGGTGGTGTTGTCTCCATATCCATAATGGATATGCACAGCTCCAGACTAGTATCCCAGCATAATGCATCAAAGGTACTTCCTGTAAAACTGACTTTGTGGAATAGTGCAATCCACACAATAGCCTGCTATCAGTCCCCAGCTATGTCCCTAGACTGTCAATGCACATTCCTCAACACCACTGGCATCTATGAAGGTCCAGCCAAAGACTGACATAGTAGGAAACTCAACTACGCCTCCATCACACAGGGAAAGCAGTCAAGCACCAGCACAGTGGCCCAACACTTCATGGAATTCATCAGTTCCAATGGCCTAGAACAGCTCATACTGACCCTCAGTAGAGGATGCAACAACCTTGACCTGCATTGATTACTTACATATGGGACTGTTGCTCGACCATAGTTGTCAATCCCTACCTGGTCAGATCCAAACATGATGTTTTTCAACATGGAGCTCAACATCTCATCCACACTACCCACAAAGGTAACTACCTTGCAAAACCTCTCCAGTGCTGACATTTTTGTTGTATCTTTCGGCTTTTCCCAGTTAGGGGTTGCCACAGCGGAACTCCGGCCTCCTAATGATTGGCAGTAGATTTTTACGTACCGGCTTGCCAGGCCTGACGCACAACCTTCAATGAAGGTACACCCATTCATGCATGTCTCCACACAGAAGACGCTTTAGCTGAGAATTGAACAGGACAACATCTTACTGTGAGGTGACAATGCTACCGCAGCACCACCACCGCAGCATTAAAACAGGGGTGGATGACTTCACTGCACCCATGCCAATGGGAAATAGCCGCATGACTGTCGCATAATACACATATGCACTGTACAAACATGTAAATGGATGCATGGTACTAGCCATAGCCAACAGAACACAGACACTGTCCTCCAAACACTGGTAGCCATTGGGATGGTCCCCTGTCATTACTAAAGTGTACAACAGAAGAAGGACACTGTTGCAAAAAATGGTAGTGTCCCACGTCTAGTGAACCCACTTATTAGCCTCAAACACAACTTGGGATCACTTATGGAATCACCTACAGGCAGCTATGAAGGCAGATTTGCAACAGACATTGACAACAATCACAAAAGTCTTTGATAGTTATATCAATGACCTCCGCAGCAATAACCACAAGTACTGTGAGTTACTGCACAATCCTGATTCCTATCCTGACACAACAGATATTGGCCACAGTCTTGCCAACACAGTCAATGCTAGCTGTATCCCTCTCCCCCCCCAAGGAGACAATCACAATGGCAGATGAATGCTAGGCACCAAGCATTACTGCAGGGCAAGTTAGACCTGCATTGTCCACAGGCAAGGATACAACTTCCATGGGACCCCAACATATACGTGGCTGTATTCTACATGACATACAAGGAGACCTGGCACCACATCTGTGTGCCATGGTCAGTCACAGCCTCACCTCAGGCTTTGTCCTTCCAAACTGGCACACTGGTACAGTCATCCTTCTCCATAAATGGGGTAGCATTTACAGACTCTGCGGATTATTGGGCCATTAGCCTGACAAGTCTCCTATGTACGTGTATGGGCGCATCATCAGGGACCTGATTGACCAAGATATGTGTGATCGTCTAACTCTGGACTGCACACAGTTTGGCTTTGTGAATGGCAGATCATGCCTGCTCATCCTGGTTGATGTCTTTGAGGGCTGTGTATCACAGTAAGGCCCTGCATACAGCCTAGCTCAATCTGGACAAGGCTTCTAATACCATTCCTCAGTCAGGGATTATTGGTAAACCCAACAAACTAGGCATTAAACCCTATATCAGTGGGTGGTTTGCAAATTCGTTCATAGAACACACAGTGTGACAGTGGCAAACTCCAAGTCAGACTGGCAAGCAGTCACGCATGGGGTCCCACAGGGATCAGTACTGGATAGTGTCCTGTCCAGAATTTACTTCTCAGGAGTCCAGCCCAACACAGAGGAACTCTGGCTGACCAAGTTCACAGAGGACTGCAAGCTGGGAGCTAACATGAGCTCCACAAGTGATGAAGACATCCAACAGAAAGGCCTCACTGAGACCAACGAGTGGCGTGGAAACCATGGCCAGAAGCTTAACACCACAAAATGCATCATCATCCCCTTTGGTAAAACACTCAGTTCCAAGTAAGTTCCATCAGTTCATAGGTTCATAGGTGTGTACTAGGCTAATGTCCCAGAGGCCTTTATAAGCCTAGCCATAGGATTACCATGGCATTGTGCCACCCGACCTTAGTTCCCAATGCCTCTGTCGAGTAGAGCCACTGGAGTTATCCCCGGTGAGAATTTTCTGTTTCCCATCCACTCATCAAGATTTCTCTTGAAATGGGTCAGTGAGGTGCTCTGTTTGACATATATGGGAAGTCTGTTCCGTAGCATGGGCAGTCTCTGGGTTATGAAACTGTCCCTCCAGCATGTTCTGTTAATTGTGGTAATGAGGTTGAGGTCTCTGGAGCATGTGGTGCGGAGGGATTGGGATTTCTTTAGATGTAGCATTTCTAACAGAGCTGAGTCAGACATGACTTTGTAAGTCAAACAGAGATTGCCTCTAAGTAGGTGATATGAGACAGAGAATAGTTGGAGTTTTTTAGAGTCTGTCCATATAGGATAAGTGTTTAAGGCCTAGGATCCTCTTTGTGAGGAACTTTTGCAGCCTCCCCAATTGTTGCAGGTGTCTAGTGAGGTACATGCCAAATGGGGCATTGTACTCAGTGATTGGCCTAATGAGGGAAGATTAGAGGGAGACAATGACCTCTTTCTTCCTGAATGCAAAACCCTTAGTATTGAGATGTGCCACATAGAAGGATGTTCTCACCACAGTGGCAATGTGGTGATTAAAAGAGAGGTTGCTGTCAACCTGTGTTCCCAGATCTCTTAATAATGCCTTCTGTGTTCAGTGTACTACCATTAATGTGGTAATTCATGGGAACCAGGTTTTTCCCAAAGGGGATGACTGCAATTTTTTGGCCTTGAGCTTAAGGCCATGGTTCTGACAACAGTCGTTGGTGTCAGTGAGGCCATTCTGTAGGATGTCAACATCACCTGGGGAGTTAATAATAGCTCCCAACTTGCAATAGTCTGCGAACTTTGTGAGCCAGAGTCCCTTCATGTTGGCCTGGACTTCAGAGAAGTAGATACCAAACAGGAGAGGACCCAGGGCCAAACCCTGTAGGACTCCACTCGTGACTAGTCGGTAGTCTGACTTGGAGTCAGCTACTTTCGCACTGTGGGTTCTATCTGTGAGCCAGTTTGCAACCCACCTAGTGATATAGGGGTTGATGCCAAGATTAGTGAGTTTTTCTATGATTTCTGAGTGGGGAATGGTGTCAAAAGCCTTGGCCATATCAAGGTAGACTGTATGAACCACCTTGCCTTCATCCACAGCTCTGGTGACTGACTCAAAGAAGTCAACCAAGTTGAGCGGGCATGATCTACTCTTTACAAAACCAAACTGTGTGGGATCCAGAGTTTGGACATTCCCTATATCCTTGTTTATTATGTCCATGATGTTGCATTCCATAGCTTTGCATATCAGACTCATCAGGCTAATGGGGCAATAGTTCCCAGGGTCTGTAGTCACTCCTCCTTTATGGAGAGGGATGACTGTAGCAGTGTACCATTTGGTAGGGACAAAGCCGGAGGTGAGGCTGTGACTGAACAGGGCACACAGGTAACGTGTCAGTTCACTCTATTGTTCATGTGGAACACAACCAGGGATATTGCCAGGTCCAATAGAAGCTGTATTTTTGACCTTGGACGATGCTGTTTTAACTTGTGCAGCAGTAATACTGGGTGCTTGGCAATCTACTGGTATTGTGATTGGTCCTTTGGAAGGGGAGACTTTGGGGGGAGAGGTAAAGTTGGCACTGAATCTGTCAGCCAGTATACAGGCAATATCTGTGGGCTTGGTATAGGAGGTACTATTGTGCAGTAGCTCAGAGCAAATCTGGGTACTGCCATGGAGATTCTTTACATAAGGCCTTGTGGTTGTCTTTACTATCTGCTGCAATTCTGTTTTTATAGCTAGCTTTAGAGGATTTGAGGAGGTATCTCAACATTTTGTTGAGGCTGATAAGGGAGTTTTTCCAGTCTTGGGACTTCACTTTATTCCTCATTAGTTTCCTCCTTCTGTTGTAGTTTGTTTATGGCAGGGGACCACCAGATTGGCTTCCTTTTTTTGGAGGAGAGTGTCTTGGTTCTACTGGGTATGGCAAGATCCATGCATTTGTATACGTGTTCGTACAGTGCACTGGTGTATGAGTCTGTGGTCATGTAACTATTCTCCATTTGCATGGGTGCCGTGAAGTTAGCCACCTCTGTTTTTAGGACCCCAAAGTTAGCTTTGGAGAAGTTTTTCATGGTGGTTACCTTTATGGGGGGTGGGGGTGGGAGGGTTGTGGATTTCCAAGGTGATTAGTTTGTGGTCGGATCTAATCAGGGAGGAGCCGACTATTGGTGTAGAACAACAGTCGTCCATGTTAGTAATGACCAGGTCAAGGATGTTGCTTCCTCTAGTGGGGATAAGAATGAGCTGATCCAGTGCATTGTAGTTAATGAACTCCAAGAAACGTTGGGTAAGTGCATTGGCACATGAGTAGTTTACCTAGTTAATGGAGGAGTAGTTGAAGTCACCTAGTAAGAGAGTGTTAGGTTGGACCCTAATATTTTCCAGGGTGCTTAGGAACATGGAGTGCGAGTCTTGGGACATGGTTGGGGGCCTATAACAGGCTATGACCTGAATCACTGTCTTACCCAATGTCAGCTGCACCAAAGTATCTCTGATGCGTTATGTTGGGCTACCAGTCTGGAGGTGTGCACATTCTTTATGAATATGGAAACACCACTGCCTTTGGAGCTTTGGTCCAAGTTCTGGGGCCGAAAGGTGTGGAATGAGTTATAGCCTGGTAGTGCAGGGGTGCTTTCTGCTACCTTGAACCAGGTCTCTGTTACAGCACAAATGTCGATATTCTCCATTTTAAGGAGTGCTTTGAGTGAGTGCATTTTGAGATTTAGACTTCTAGCATTGAGCAGCATGACCCTCAGATTGCATTTGTTTGTAGCTGTTATCGTGGTAATTTGTTCTTTGGAACACCACCTAAAAAAGGCTCTATAGGGGTGGCAAAAGCCTTAGCCAGTATCCACAAGCCCAAGGTAGACAGATGCAGGCCATCTCTGGCAAAGCATCGAGGTCTAGCAATCGTGTCATCCCAGGCAGACAGATACTGGATCCCCTTAGAATGACACCAGAAACTTAGCCAATTGTTGAAACCAATCATTTTCTGCTTGTACTGTGGTATCGTTCTGGGTGATGGTAGGATGCTGCTCAGAGCTAGAGTCATACCCATCTGGGCTACATAATCTGAGAGCTCCCCCATGTCTCTTTTCATATAGTCCAGGGAGGTAAATCTCAGGTCATTCACACCCACATGCACAATGACTGAGTCATGTTTGTACCTACTATTGAGGGACCTGAGTGTGTGTGTTATGTGGTGGATCCTGGCACCTGACAGGCAGCTGACTGTTACTTTCTCCATATTCAACCACATCAATGGGAGCCCAATGTACACTGTAGGCATTCTAAGAGATGTGGGGACACAGGTTGCCAACAACTTCTCCTTCAAGCACCACATTATCACTGTGGTCAGGAAGTCCTTCTATATGGCACATTGCATTACCAAGGGCACCACATTACCAATGTGGTCAGGAAGTCCTTCTATATGGCACATTGCATTACCAAGGGCACCATATTGCCAATGTGGTCAGGAAGTCCTTGTATATGGCACATTGCATTACCAAGGGCACCATATTGCCAATGTGGTCAGGAAGTCCTTCTATATGGCACATTGCATTACCAAGGGCACCACATTGCCAATGTGGTCAGGAAGTCCTTCTATATGGCACATTGCATTACCAAGGGCACCACATTGCCAATGTGGTCAGGAAGTCCTTCTATATGGCACATTGCATTACCAAGGATTTTGCATCCAGGAAGACAGAGGTATCTCTGTCTACTATTCCCTCATTAGACTACTCCCCAAGTATTGTGGCCCATTTGCTATGTACCTCACTAGGCACCTGCTACAGCTGGAGAAGACACAGAAACATGTCACAAAGGGGTTCCTAGGCATTAAACACACATCCTACATAGACAGACGCAGCAGACCCAAGCTATTCTCTGTGTCATATCACCTAATTAGCAGCTATCTGTGCTTGACGTACAAAGCCATGTCTGACCCAGCTGGTTTATAAATGCTACATATAAATCCATCAACACCACACAGAGACCTCTACCTCAGTACCACAATATGCTGGTGGGACAGGTCCCTCACCAAGAGACTGCACATACCCTGGAATACACTTCCCATACATGTCAGGCAGAGCAACTAGCTGACCCTGTTCTGGAGAAATCTTGAAGAGTGGATAGGTAATAGACAGTTCAACCCAAGGATCACTGCAGTGGCTATACTTGATACAGGCACTGGAACGTAACATTGGGTGGCATAATGGCAGGGCTCTTCTATGTGCTAGGCTTGTTAAGGCTCCTGGGCCATTATCTTCTATACACTTGTGAACCTATAAAGGGAATGATATCAGCAGGACTGATATAGTGATGCAGTGGGTGTTTAACCTATCAAAACACTTTGTTCTACAAACAGACACACATTTGCCAGATGTGAGAGTAGAACCCCTACCTAACTAGTGATTTGTACCATAGTGTTACGCATTTACCACACACACTGCAGAGCTTACCGGGCTGAGAGTTGGTCAAAGGTGCTGATATGGGTAATGACATCAGCAGGACTGATAAAGTAGGGCAGTGGGTGGGAAACATATCAAAATATGTCTACTTACAAACATACATACCCACATACAAGAGTAGAACCCTTGCCAAATTAGTCATTTGTACTATTGTGCTAAGCATTTATCATATGCACTACTGAGGTTACAGGGCTGACTGTTGGCCAAGGTTGCTGATAATGGACTGACATCATCTGGACTGATAAGGTGGGGCACTGTGAAGTGTTGTGGGTGGGAATGGCATAAAACTGTTTCACCTATAAACAAACAAATACACAACTCCCTCAGTTTTGCACACTCTCTCTCTCTCTCTCTCTCACACACACACACACACACACACACACACACACACACACACACACACACACACACACACACACACACACACACACACACACTTCTACATTTGCCAGGACTGAGATTAGAACTCCTCCCTAACTAGTTATTTGTATTGTCATGCTATGCAGTTATCACATGCACCACAGAACTTATGGGGTGAGACCTGAAGGAAAGCACTTCTAAGATGACTGATATCTGCAGGGCTGCTAAAGTAGGGAAAGGGGAGGTGTACTGGGTTTGAATGGACCCAAAAGCTTTTAGTTGTGAACCTGCACTTTTACATTTGCCAGGACTGAGACTAGAACTCCTACCTAACTAGTTATTTGTACTACTGTGTTATGAAGTTATCATACACACCACAGAGCTTATGGGGATGGGTCTACCAAAAGTGACTTCTATGGTGACAGACATCTTCAGGACTGCTAAGGTAGGGCAATGAAAAGTGCACTGGGTGAGGAGGGGTTGTTCATTCCTAGATTCTACTGACATTTTTCTAAGTGTATGAGCATGCCCACTGTGTCCTTTTATAATACATGTGGGACTCCAGTCTAGGGATTGTTGTACTCCAGTCCAGTTTGTTTTGTGCTATGGCCATACCTCTCAACCTGTTGGTGCAGGATATCTGATGATAGCCTATCAAAATGTGGGGACAATGGGCCAAACAATGATTCTGAAAATTTTTCTCAGTTATGTATGGGTTGCAAGGGTTACAGGGCTGGTTTTAGGAGACATCTGTCATATATGCCATGTGACACTGTTATGTACTGTTTCAGTACCTGGTGACATACCTCCTCAGATCATCACAGGGATTTGCCAGAGGAATACAGGGTGAATGATGCACACACAAGGTTTATGGGCCAAATGCTATGCATTATCGCACTATCCAGTCTGTTGAGGGGTGTGCCTATAAGCAATTGACTCCTGGTGCTGTTGAAATGGTCCAGCACCTTGGTGATATAGTACAATAGTGGAATCTCTGTGCATTTATATTCTGCCCTGGTCTGATTTCCAGTCCACATTTGGGTAATATAAGTCAGACTGGATCAGGGTGACAGGCAGACTCCAGATAGAGTTTTAGGGGGATAGGATATATGGGTGTGTGTGTCCTGGGCAAATATGTTTGCCTATATCTGCCAGTACTTTGCACTGGGCTCTCCTCAATGGTTGACTACACTTGGAGGGTTTTGTGTGTGTCAGACTGTTTGACCAGCCTGGAGGTGTGTGTTTGTCACACATATATGTATGACCCACCTCATTTTGGATGACCACATGTTGGGGTCAGGATGTTGCATAGGATGAGTGATCAGGGAGGGATGTATTACTCCGCATGGTTATGGCTCAGGGTCTGTGGGTGCAGACATGTCACCATCTTCCAGTGTTAGGCCTGCTTGCAGTGAGTGCATTCCCATGTTTAAACTCCTAGCCCTGCCTGTCAACTGTACAGAGTATCACAGGATGTCCACATCCACGACTCATATATTTGTTGGTTACCCAAACAAGTGTAGTTTTCCGGCAAATGTGTTTTGCAAGTCACTCAGGGTCAAAGTCAGATATCACTGACAGTTGACATTTCAGTTTCAGACTTCTTACCCATCAGACATTCCATGCTACTACAATCATTCCTTCAACTTTATTACATTATTAGAGCAGTATTTCAAAGGTGTCCTTCTCTTTGGACCTTCTTCACCCCATTATTGATGGTTTTGGACAGATTTCTGCCTCTCTGACACTGGCAGGTTTACTCCTGTTAGCAGCATGGTCTTGATTTGCCTTTTTTAGACTGTGTTATGTTGGTGTTATGGACCCCATGACACTCCCTAACAGAGCACTGTGGATGAGGCATAGGCATTTGCCAGAGGCCTGTAGGCCAGGTGTGACAGATGCAGGCTATCTGTAGCAAGGCAGTCCATTTTGATGCTCATATGTTCCCAGGCTGCTGGCAGTAGACATCCCTGGGATGGTACCAGTAAGTTGACTGTGGTTGTTACTGACAATTGCTTTCTGTTTGTGTTGAGGCATCACTCTAATTGACGGATGGATGCTGCTTAAGGCTAGGGACATGTTACTGCATTTCTATGGGACTATTGGGGGAGACACATCTGTAAACAATACACATTTGCAGTCACTGTGCTGATATTTGCTTAACATTTTGGACCCATTTAGCATAGTGGTGTGCCCTATCTTTGAGACTACAGGCATAACAGTACTGACCACAGGTCAGATTGTTCTGGCATAAACATTTGTAGTTTCAGACTTCTTACCTTTCAAAGACATACTTCCACTGCCAGGCCTGCTTTGATGCTGTTGTTGTGTCTTTTCAGCTTTAGGGGTTGCCACAGCAGAACTCTGGTCTGCTAATGATTGGCAGTAGATTTTTACGTGCCGAGTTGCTGGCCCTGACACACAACCTTCAATGATTGTACGCCCATTCACGCATGTCTCCGCACAGAAGATGCTCTAGCTGAGAATCGAACAGGAAAACGTCTTACTGTGAGATGAAAATGCTACCACAGCACCACCACCGCAGTCCTGCTGTGATACCACTGTGTAAATGTCTGTAGGTGGGGATTTCATGGATGTCGCCATGTGGGGGCCTTTGCCAGACATTTCTGTATGGTTTTCTACAGCTGATCTGCTGGGTGAGGCTGGGGGTGGGTATGGGACCCCCACTTTGATGCCCATGCATGTGACCTATGATCCCCCAAGTTATTGGCTCACCACATATACTGCAGTGGTATTTGTCAACTAGAATGGTACTGCATGGTGTAGGTAGGCCAGTACTGGGGATACACTTCCTGCTGTCAGAGAGAGCTGTTAGTTGTCTGCTGCTATCCCAGTTAGCTACCCCATTCCCTTGCATGCTTTATCAATACCATAGATATGCTATCAGAACATTCCACTCCATTCATTTATTTTGTTAAGGAGACTGGTTTACCTTGTGCCTGAGGCTGTTGTGAGGATGGTCCTCGAAGGCTAATTATGTCGGATCCACGCAGTACACTGTCTGTACATGATAAGGTATAGGTAGTGTGATGTTTGGCATCCATGTTACTGTGTGTGTGAGTCAGAGAGAGAGAGAGAGAGATCAGTCCCTGGGTGCCTACAGTGTCAGTACTTCTACTAACTTCTACTAACATTGAAATCCGGTTCCAATGTCCCTGATGATATACCCTCATATTTCTTAAAAGTTGCCGCAGAAGGCATAGCTCTTCCCATCTGCATTCTTATAAATCAATCTATTGCTGAGTGTCAAGTTCCCCAGCTCTGGAAAAAGGTCTTTATTATTCTACTCCATAAAGGTGGTAATAACAATAATATCACAAACTTTCGACCTATCGCTATCTTATCCCCCATTTCTAAACTTCTCAAAAATGCATCCATCTACAACTTCTACTTTGCCATACTCAACATGGTTTCAGACCCGGCCACAGCACTACCACAGCTCTCCTCTCCTTCCTAGAAACAGTTAATAAGTCTCTTGACACTGGCCACATCATGTCCACTCTCCTCCTTGACCTCTCTAAGGCATTTGACACTATCTCTCATAACCTTCTTCTCGCTAAATTTTCCAAACTAAATCTATCCCACTCCTCTATTAACTGGTTTACCAGTTACCTCTCAAACAACCAACAAGCAGTCAGATGGAAAAAAGCCACCTCCCCTTTTCTCAGTATCTCACAGGTGTCCCCAGGGTTCAATTTTAGGCCCCCTTCTATTCAATATATTCATAAATGATTTCTACTAAGGCATCCCAAATGCCAGCCTTGTCGAATATGCCGACAATTCAACAATAATCTGCTCTGCCTCTTCTATACCCACCCTAGTTAAACTAACCCAAGATGCCTTCTCCTCCACTGAGCAATGGATGATGGACAACCATCTAGCACTCAATGCTACTAAAACTAAACTCATGATATTTACTGCTTCCAAAACCACCACCCTAGGTAAAACCTCATTCTTAGTCACCAGTCAAAATAATACTCTCAAAATAGTCTCTAATGCTAAACTACTAGGGGTCCTGATCAGTGACCAGCTAAGGTTTGATAATCATCTACAAGTAAATATCAAAAAACACAGAAAAAAATAGGGCATGCTTTACCGCCACAACCATTACATCTCTCCCTCCACTACCTCGCCAACACTTACCTTATCCCATCCCTCCTATCTCTACCCTTACTAACCTGCAATCCTCCCTTAAGACTAAACTCTCGTCTTGCTATAATAAAATAACAAAATTTCCAACCAGCCATAGATCTACTTCCCTTCACTACACTGCCCTACACCAACTGAATTGGCTTGAGCTGTCCAATTACCTCATCTATATTCAACTTGTCCAAGCACACAGACTTATTTTCACCCCCTCTCTTTGTCCCTCTCTTACCACCACCTTTAAAATGCATCAACCAAATAGACTTTTGAGATCTAATTCCCCAAATCTAATTGAACTGCATAAACCTGCCTGTCCACCAGGCAAACATCTAATGTCCTTCTCTCTAGCATGCCATTGGAATTCCCTCCCACCTCTCATTCACACCACCAGCAGCCTCTCTTCATTCAAAACCTTACTTCACACACACCTAACTTCACTATGGGAATGCTCTTCCTCCCACCCCACATAATTTCCCTACACTATAGCTACTCTCTATAAGCTATAATTCACAATAGCCTCCCATTATTTTGTACCCCTAATAAACTCTAGGAATTAATATAACTCCTAGAATGGTACAATTCAGTAGCCTATAAATTAACTGCATGAATTAGCATAACTGTTAAAAAATTTATAAAAAACCAAACAAATGTGACCATGGAATAAATGCTCCTATTGCTTAAAAAGACACCAAATAATAAAAGAAAAAAGTATAGGAGCAATCCAAGGCTGATAAAATGTGTCAACATATAAAAACAGCAGTTCAAAACACTGTGCCAAGTTGAAAGTTCCTTCTGATATAAATCCATGCAAAAACTTCATAAACCACTGGATTTATTGATAACAAATAACAAATAGGTGAAAGTGCTTACCTATTTGTTATTAATAAATCCAGTGGTTTACGTAGTTTTTGCATGGATTTATATCAGAAGGAACTTTCAACTTGGCACAGTGGTTTGGACTGCTGTTTTTATATGTACATGCCAAATGGCACATTTTATCAGCCTTGGATTGCTCCTATACTTTTTTCTTTTGTTAAAAAATTTGGACGGTTTCTGTTATTGCATTGTGCTAATATAGTAAACTATTAAAAACTTTGACTATTTGTAAATATTAGTCGTATTGCATTGCACTGATATGTGCATTCTACAAGTATGTGTTTTTCTATTTGTTTAATTTTGCTTCATTTATGCACATTACATTTCTCTAATAACTTACTCTTATGTTAAATCTGTAATTTGTAATTTTCTGGAGCTTTTCTCCCCAGAACACCATTGAAAATGGGCTCCTCGTGGCCCAATGGACTATCCTGGCAAACAAACTATAAATAAATAAATGTGCTATAAATCGCTTCTTTGCCAAGGCCAAGGCATACTGGGCACACCTCAGTCTGCCTACAGGGGCAGGCTCAAGATGTTCCTCCTCTGAGTCCCTCTGTGCCTGTGGAGGTCTTGGCAATGGTGGGGGACTGTGTGGCCCTTCCACACTTTGTTCCTGCTGCAGCTGTTTCCACAGGATCATATTATGTGGCATGGCACATACTATGACCATGTGTGCACATGTGGCTGGAGAGTACTGCAAGGCTCCACCATATATGTCAAGGCAGCAGAACCGTGACTTGAGCATCCCAAACACATGCTCTATAACAATCCTGGTTTGTGCGTGTACTTCATTATGGTGTTCTTGTGTGGGTGTGTGCACATTTCTGATGGGTGCCATCATCCATGGCTCCAGTGCGTAGCCAGCATCCCCCACTAAATGGCCATATGGGATGTCTCCCCTGCCAAATCACTGATACAGCTGTGAGGAATGCCAGATGTGGGAGTTGTGATAGCTTCCAGGGAAGCCAGCACACACATTCATGATAATGCCCTGGGTATCGCAAATGACCTGGCAGTTGATGGAGTGGAACCCCTTATGGTTTATGTAGACTCTACCCCAGTCACCAGGTGGTGCTTTGATGTGGAGGTGCGTGCAGTCTATGGCACCTAGTACCTCTGGGTATTGTGCTACACAGTGGAGGAGACGCATATTTCTGGTCCTCTCCTTAGGGGTGTTGGGGGACTACATGTGCTCACTGGAATGTGTTAGCATGACATCATGGAAGTGGTGGAGTACCCTGGATGCAGATGCCTGTGAAACTCGCATGATGCACCGAGTAGATCTTTGAAAAGGACCTGTAGCTAGAATTGTTAGGGCTACACATACCTTGTTATCCACTGGTATGGGTTCCCCTCTGTTGGTTTTAGCTCTGAGTTGAGGATGGCACAGCTCAGTGATTTGTTGAAGTATGTCTCTGTCCACCCTGTAGTGTTCTACTATCTCCAGATCATGTAGCCCCTGGTAGGTTACCCTGGGTCTGCACACTCTTCTCCTCCTCCTTGGTCTGTGACAGTTGTCAGCATTATCCTCCTCTCTACCGTCAGCCTCTAGCACATACTGATGGATCAAAGCAATGGCAGCCCCTAACATTTTCCAAGTAAAAATTTCCCTGCATGTATGTACCAATGGTGCAGAGTTTGTGGGAGAACCAAACTGTAAGGTGCATCCATAGTTTATACTGTTGTGCTGCAGATGCTGCCTGTATGATTGGCTGACTATGATACATTCCAGCTGCCACCTATATTACTCATGTCTTTGCTTTGGCCACTGTGAATGTTAGAGGCATTAGTGGTAATTTGTGCATGATTGCCTTTATTCTGCTGTTGCCCTTTTTGTAATTAATTTTTACTTGCATCTCCTCCTATTTACAGCTATGTGCCCACCTGCCAGCTGTATTATATTTGCATGGCCCATTCTGGTTGCAAGATTCCCACAGTAGTGATTTCTGCATCATTTCACCTTTACTTTGTGTTGTTGCCCTTTAATTTTATTTTACATGTCCTCCCATCTTCAGCTCTGCAGCCACCTGCCAGCTGTATTACATTTCCATGGCCCATTCTGAGTTCCAAGTACCCCATAGTAGTGATTTCTACTTCATTTGAGCTTTATTGTATGCTGTTGCCACTTATTTCTTTTACATGTCTTCCCATTGTCAGCTCTGCAGCCCCCTGCCTGCTGTATTATTGAGTGCTTTCATTGGCCCATCATGGGTTGCAGACTCCCATATTGCTGATTTGTACAGTGTTTCCCTTGTTCTGCTACCTCCTTTGCCTTTTGCTATTTCCTGCCTCTTTGTGCCTGTGTGCTGTGTAAACATCAAGAAATGGCCCTCTCCTGGGCGTGAGCATGCTCCTCATTTCATGGAATAAGACAGCCTCAGACACGCACACTCACTTAGCTGTGCTTAGCTAAGCTGAAACCAGCCAACAGACATCCAATGTGCTTACACCAAGCATGACACACACCTTTTCCATGTTCCTTGCTCCTCCTGCCTACACTATCATGTTAGAGCAACTACACAGTTAGGTGCAGTCTGACACTTAGAAAATTTCCTGACTAAGTTGGGATTCAATATAGGTCCCCCCTTTAACATACCCTATGGCCTCTAGTTACTGCACTAAGCATGAGCCTTCCACCTTAGCAACCACTGTTCCCTTGCAATGTTTACTTTCTGCATGCCATTGACTATAATGGCAGAATTCCAAAAGTTGTGAATATTACCCCCCCCATTTCTACATATTCTACCCCCTCCCACTAGAATACCACTTCCACTGCTTCAATGGCCGAGTTTGGCCAACAGAAATAAAAGTTTTTTTTTAAGTGGTTTTGCATGCCATTGGCCATATATTTAGCACTGGCATGCAAAACCTCAATAATACATGCTTTCTAGAGTGCTGACATGCTTCCGTTGTGTAGATTGCAGAAATGTATTCAGTTAGTAACTGAATACATTTCTGCAAGTTGCACTGTTCCAGCACAGAGACATGCCGCTTTTCTGGACTGCTAATCCAGTTCATTTGCATGGTATTCACCAGCAAATGAGCTGCTTAGCATATGCCAAGGCTTTCCATGCTGGAACAGTGTAGGGCCGCTCATGCACGTTAAAACGGCACGTACCTGGATCGTGAGGCAGCCATTTTCCGTGCAGGATTGATTAAACTGTACCTACACAGAAAATAAAGCATCGTGAATCTCGGGTAAAGTGTTTGCGCAAGTGAGATACACATATCCATTCCTTTTCTCTGGTTGGGTTTAGTTAAGCAGTGCACAAATGTGAGCTGCATTTTTAAACTCTGAGAGTTAGTATTGAGTCTATGAAATAAACCTGCTGCTTAACTGACTCTGTGACAGTAGGTGTAAATGCACTGACACATTTCTCTTTGAGCCCAGATGATACTGGTTTTGAATTCATGTGTATCTAAAACTTTTAAATAAGCAAATAGTATTATGCAATGACATTCATTCTTTATAGTACTTATCTTCTTGTGTGTTGGCAGAGTGCAGTGGGTTTAAGTGGAGGTAACCACAGCAGTGTAAGCTGCTCACTGTCACTTGGCATTGCTGCATGATGCCAAACTCCACACAAACATAGAGGCCAAAAGTAGAAGGGCTCCATTGCTTTTTCTGCTACTTATGAGTGTTGTGTGTGATTCTATTTTTTTTACCAGATTATTGGTGTTAAAATGGAGTAGATAGGAAAGGGGTGAAATGGGGAACAAGCAAGAGAAAGAACAAAGGGAAAATAATAAAGGAATGTGAAAGAGGGAGGTAGGAAAGGACCATCGCTATCCATTTCTTCAACAGTAAAAACTGATTGTATGTCCAGAATATTAGCCGAATTTGGACTGTCACCTCCATAGAGAGGGGGTGAAAACAACATAATCATGTTGTATAGTCAATTGGACCAAATCGATATGTCAAGTAGACGTGTGTGGAATAGAGAGCGATGTATGGGATGTTTATTTATTTATTTTTTTGGTGGGCTAGGTGCCCATTCTTTTTCTTTTTTTTAATTCAGTAAGAGAGGACTGCTGGTTAAGGGATGTAGGTATGTCTGGATCAGGTAAGTTGGGTAGGTGAAGAAGCAAAGGCAAACAAAACAAGAGACAGGGATGGTGAGGGACACAAAGGTTTGGGAGACACACAGGCTCATGTCTGTCAAGCTTGGAGACAGTGAGAATCAAGTTCTTACCCACTGGACTGTCATCACTGTCTCCTCACTCTGCTGGTGGGTGGAGTGCTTGACATCTTCTTCTTCTCCTACTGACCATGAGGGGAGAGCCACTTCTCCATCCAGTGTAGGCATACACCAATAGTGTGGTGCATGGCCCTATGCTCCAATCCTGGCATTTCCCAGGGGATACCACTGCAACACCTTCTGGGGCAGTACCACTTGAGGGCATAGGTAGTGCAGGGGCAGAAGAGGCAGTGCTGCCAGGATGGCTCCCAGACATGATGAGCAATGGTGCCGGAACCAGTGAGGAGGGGGCAGGTTGATCCACTGGGGCTGACCGACCTCGCTGTGCTGTGTAACATTTAGTGATGTGGTACATATGGATGACATGGAGACATTTGGCAATACATAACAGAAAATAAAAAAAAAGAGAGATAAGGGTTGGTGTGAGAGAAAAAAAGAAATAAAATTAATACCGTCATATGTGATATACAATGCGTTAACACAATCATCCAGTTCTTTTATCTCAAGTATTACATTTAAGTATACGTCCTAGCAGATACACACTATTCTACAAATTGCTGAAAGTAATCCTTGAAATGTGTATATATTGCACATACGTGTGTTCTAATTATGCATATTACAGCAGGGCATTTGTGCTACTGGTATAGAGTTTTTAATGTAATGTAAATATAATTAAAGAAATAACAGTATTGTACAGCTGTGATCATGGTATTTGAACCCCCAGCCTTTGAATACAGTCTAATCTTTGACTCCTACAATTAGTTTGTGCTACAGATGAATGCATGCATACTTGCTTTTACACTTGGGATATGCACGCTCAGTTTGATACGACTGTATAAAAGACCCAAAAAGCTATCTTTAACTTTTAAAGTTACAGTAACACTTCTCTTGTGCTGCATTCATACCACTTGCTTCCTTCAGTTTCTTCAGTCGAGCAGCATGAGCCTGCCTATTGAACTCACATTCGGTGGCAGCTAGGTAAAGATAAGAAATGAACAGAAGAGTATTATGCACCAGTCTTGCATATATTTAGCTTTCTAAGTCTTACAAGTACTCTCTTATTGCCATTCTTAGACAGCTGTGGATGTCCAAGTATCAAACTCATGGTACCAATGGTTGAGTGTATCCCTTTTATGCCTGTGTAGGTCATTAAAATGATGTCTGCACTGCTCTTCAGTGCGTGCAAAACTAGTGGCACTGGATAAAACCTGGGCCAGCCTATTTCATGCCTCAGACTTGTACCAGGAGCCAGAATATTCCCCATGCAGTAGCCTTTGGCTGTGGCACTTTACAATGAGTCCAGTAAATACCCTGGACTCCTGGACATCCCACCTCTGTGCCCTAAACTAGAACCTTCCTGTCTAACTCCAACCATGTGTACCAGCTGAACTAGAGCAGTGGAAACTAATGAATTCCTACCATTTCTGGTTATTGTGTTTACTGGTAGTGCGCAAACCTGAGGAGTGATGCCAACTGTGTTTGTGTGATGTTAAGAGAAGTGCAGTAGTGCCAAGCAGAGAGGAATTAAATATTTGAAACTGGAAGATTAATCTGACACTTGGCCTTAGTTTCAGGGGTGTCAATTGACGTAGCCTGAAAATATATATTGGAACTTGTAAGGTAATTGTTAGGTGGGTTAAGTTTGCAGACATGAACTGGGGGCATAAATTTAATGACCTGACACATTTGTTTCTACCTTTATACACTGAGAAAATTGATTTTTACACTGTGGGATTCGAACCTAGGTATAAGAGACAAAACATTTTCATCCACAGCATTGACTTTCCATCTTTGCCACAGAAGAAGTGCTGCTTAGACGCAATCAGGAATCATACATAAATACAAGTGACCTTTTGCGCTGTTACACATGTATGTGTGTGACCCGATGGGTCTACTTGATATGGCAATTTCACAATGTCGAAATTCATATGGATGAGACCATATGATTGACATCTGAAATGTCGACTATACAAGTAGAACACAAAAAAAAAAAAACTTACCTTAACGCTGCTAGCAGGGGCCCCTGCACCCCCCCATGGGGAGCTCTGCCCCTCACAACCTCCGGAACGTAAATATACCAACTCCGAGATCACACTACAGTGCAGAAGTGGAATTCTTTCCATTCCAGACTGTAGTGTGATGCCAGTTCCCCATGGTCGACATTTCAAATGTCGTTCATATGGTCTCGGTCATATGAATGTTGACATTGTGAAATGTCGACCATTCGAAGGTGACCTGACCTGACAAGGTTATTGGATATAAATCCAGTTGTGTATGTGTCTTAGGTAATTGTGAAGGCCATGCAAGTCCAGATTGCAGAATTATACTTGCAGATAATAATGGTGTTTCATCCCTCACACATATAATTCATATCAGCTCCACTATGTAAAGTGTTATAAGTGAGAGCAAATATAATGGGAAGTGGAACAACAGTAAGCGTGTATAGAATATTCTGTATTAGAACCCAGGACCATGCCTATAGCAGTCCTACACTTACACCTGTTTCCACAAGAATGTTGAAATTACCCTTCTCTATTTTTCATTTCATTGCTATAAACTGCATTGTCACAACAGTAAAAATTGTTTGCACACCCTGTCCGGCCAATGCCTGTATGGGCTTTGCATGTGTTTCCATCTCAAACTCACCAGTGAATGGAGCTGTGGGCAGAAGCACATACTCTACATGGTGTCCCATAGGTGGAAGAGTTATACAGACCAACCGCTCTCAGCATCTACTGTGGTGTGGAGTATCATCAAGACAGGAGAACACAGATCACAGACTGCATGCTGTGGCAAGGCTAGCGATCCAATGGTGTAAAATATGGCTCTAGGTGATTTGGTCATGTTGACTAATGTCACCAAATGGAAATGAGTATTTGCCAGTGATAAGTGGGTTGAGGACCCAGCCTGCTTTGACATATGCATGGTACCCATGTTAACAGTTCCAGAGGTGTGCATGCCCCTATTCCCCTCTGTGTGCCCACCATAATGCACAGCATATAGCCTTCTCTGACCGCTGCTTATAGCTGATTGTGGTGAACAATGGTTTATTCTGTGGGCCAACCGTTTCACTGGGAATGATTTTGCAATTGCTGAACCTACCCCAAACCCCTTTCCTTACTAGGAGAAGTTTACATGAGTTGGATGTTGGCCCACAGAAGAAACCACTGCTCACCCCAATCAGCTATAAGCAGTGGTCAGAGAAGGCTCTAAGACTAACAGAGACCATGCTGAAGACCTGGAATGTGACTGGAGAGAAAGCACAACAGTTCAAGGAATTAGTCAGGCTCTAACGCCTCAAGAAGAAGAGGAAAGCGGTGAAAACTATAAGACAGATATGTGGCTGAGTCAGACATGTAAATAAGGTGCATAAGGAAAGCTGGTGGTGGAATGCAGACATCCAGAAGTCATCAAAAGAAAAGAGCGCGTGAAAAAGTGGGAGATATAAAAGTTGGACCAGGCTGAGAAGGAATACTGGTTGACTAACAAAGAGGCCAAGAGAGGTGTTGAAACAGCAAATAAGGCATCCAAGGAACTCTACCAGCTTCTGGAAAGTGACTCAGTAATTGGCACAAAGAAACTCTATCAGGTTGCAAGACAAAAAAAGAAAGTTAAAGAAGACAGTCAGACACCCTTTATACTTATATTTCCTGCTCAGCAGTCCACAGGACATCAAAAGCAGATGGAAAGAGTAATTGCAGCAGCTTCTGAATGAAGAAAATCCCACAGAAGCTGTACTGCCCCAGACACAGCCTACAATGAAAAAGAAGAGGAGCCCACCCTAAAAGTAAGAACAGCCCTAAGGAAAATGAAGTCAGGGAAAGCAGCAGGCTCAGATGAGGTCACAGCAGATATGATTGAGATGTTGGGTGAGATAGGGGAGAAATGGCTCTTGAGGGTACTCATAGCAGTATGTAGAGAAAAGCATATCCCAGATTACTGGAGAATAAGCATACCAGTGCCAGTGTTCAAGAACAAAGGGGGCATTCACAACTGTGGGCAGTATAAGGGTATTACACTCTTCTCACACTGCATGAAAGTTCTTTACAGGGTGATTGATAAATGAATAAGCAGAGTAGTAAAAAGTAAGATGTGAGATAAGGACTTCAAAGTCAGATAAGGATGCAGCAAAACTGATCCAACATTTCCAGTGAGACAGATACTTGAGAAAAAGCTAGAGATGATGAAAGAGTCCACCTAGGCTTTCCTAAACTTGGAAAAAGCATATATCAAGGTCCCAAGAAAATTGATTTGGGCAGTCCTACTGTGGTTTGAAGTCCCAGAAACATTGATAGAATTAGTGCAGTATATGTGCAAGGATGCAATGACTCAAGTACTAACAGTGTTTGGTGTCACAGAGGGGTTCCCAACGGGAATGAGTGTGCATCTGGATTCAGCTCTGAGCTCACTGCTCTTCATACTGGCGACGGACTACATTAGCTAACAGGTCAGAGGGGATCAACAAATTTCTTTTACACAGGCAATGTGATAACAGGCAGACTGTGAGCAAGAACTTCAGCAAAGGATAGGGGAATGGAATGAAAAACTGAAGACACATGGGATGAAACTGAGCACAGATAAGACAGTTGCAATAGCAGCAAATGGGGGAAATCATGAAAAAGCGGAGACTTGGGAAAGAAGGAAAATAGCGGCACAGGTTAATAGCGTCAATCATCTGTGAGGTGTGGTTGATGAGAAGGGACATCTGAATGAGGAGGTCAAAACTAGATCAGAGAGGCTGCAGCCAAATGGCACAGAGGGTCAGGGTAGTGTATGACAGAAGAATGCTAAAGAAGCTGAAAAGTAAGGTGTACAAAACAGAGGTATGACCAGTACTACTGTATGGTACAGAAACATGGGCTGTAAAGGTAGTGCAGTTGAGGAAGCTAGAGGTGATGAAGATGAAGTGCCTGAGATGGGTGGTAAGATGCACACTGTGTGAAGATGAAGAAATGAAGACACCAGAGCAAAATCCAAAGTAGCTCCAATTGCCAAAAAGGTCAAAGAGTACAGATTACAGTGTTCAGGCACATGTACAGAAAATCAGAAGACCAATATGGTAAAAAAGGCTTGGGACAGCCAAGAAGAAGGCAAGAGGAAACAAGGACACCCCACAAGAAGGTGGGTTGGATCATGTGAGAGAAGATCTGTGAGTCAGGCATGAGTTTCGAAGAGGGTAGGAGAGTGGCATTCAATGGAGAGCGATAGCAACAATTGGCAAGACACCAAGACACTGTGTAGAAAATGGGAAAAAGGCAGTTGATGATGATGATTTTATAGCAAACTGAATAACCTCAACATTTAAAAAGTTCACTGTTTGTATGACATACTCTGGGAATCAGAAATGCCATGTCAGCGATTTTGGCCAAGCCAGCAGTATTTACACTGCATGCATGATGAGCAGCAATGATAAACATGCATGCATGTGGCCAGGCCAGTATACTTCCCGGAACAGTATTACTGTGACTTACCCAGTATAAAAACATGCACCCCTGCTACTTAAATATACAAATTCCGGGATCACACTATAGTGAGGGAAAGAGTTGATCTGCATCACAATGTCGAACCTTACAACAGCGAATGCTGTATTGCATTCATTGTTGTAAGGTTCGACATTGGGGCATTCATTTTTTCTTTGTGCGAAATGGCACTTTCGCACAAATGTAAATCTCACAAAGTATAGAACTAAACGAGTGAGGACCACCACGAAAAAACAAAAGAGAAATGTATTGCTTATAAAAAGGAGACAGTGGAACTCCAATGGATTTTTAAGTTGCGAGCACATCAGGATCCGTGTCTTAATCAGTTCATAACTATTAAACCTATACTTGAAGCACGTAGATTAAAATAGACATGATAGTGTGTTATTTTAGTCAGTTTTTTCTTTTTTCTTTTATTTCAACCAACAGTATTTTCATTAGATAGTTACAGGTTTAAAGCATAACTACTGAGGTAGTATGTGTTATTTGTTAAGAGTGTTTTATATGTTAACATCATGTCCATATATATATATTTTTAATATATATTTTTAATGTTTTTTAAAGTTATCTATTGCATTAGTTGTTGTTGTGAATGTTATACATATGCATTTCAAGAGCATTGTCACAAGACCACTTTAGGAGTGTTTTTTCACTATGGTTGTGTATTGGTTGAATAATTGGCTAATGAATTAATTGTTTAAATGATTGATTGTGTTAATAAGTTAATCAGTTGCTATATAAAAATATGAGTTCTTGTAAATATTTTTGAGATCTGATGAAGCGTACCTTGGCAGTACATGAAAGCGCTAATCCTTTTTATATGCAATACATTTCTATTTTGTTTTTTTGTGGTGGTCCTCACTCGTTTAGTTCTATACCAGGTGTTTTTCGCTTTTTAGTTACTGAGTTGGACCTTCAGATAGCAGCGTTTTCTGTGTTTTCAAATCTCACAAAGTGCGATGGACAAAATGATGTGCAGCTGTATATATATATTTATATGCATTGCACTTTTGCCCAGAGTTATTTCCACTTGGATAACCACAGATGCATTATGCTGTGCAACTAGCCTGGAGGTGTGGATATCCTTAATGAATATGGACACACCTCCACCTTTGGTGTTGTGGTCCAGGTTAGATGGCCAAAAAGTGTGGTATGAGTCATAGCCTGGTAATGCAGGGCTGCTCTCTAGAGCCTTGAACTGGGTCTCAGTCACTGCACAGATATCGATGTTCTCCATTTTAAGGAGTGCCTCGAGTGAGTGCATTTTGAGATTTAGACTTCTAGCATTAAGTAGCATTACCCTCAGTTTTTGCTTGCCCGTTCCTGTTATGGTGGTAAATTTGTCATTTGAACCTTGCTAAAAAAGGCACTATAGGGGTGACAAGAGCCTTAGCCAGTATCCGGAATCCCAGGGGCAACAGGTGCAGGTCATCTCTGGCAAAGCATCGTAGTCTGTCAACCATGCTGCCCCAGGCAGACAGATACTGAATCCCCTTAGAATGACACCAGAAGCTTAGCCAATTGTTGAAGTCAATCATTTTTTCCTTGTACTGCAGTATCATTTTGGGTGATGGCAGGATACTACTCAGGGCTAGGGTCATACCTGCCTGGGCTACAGGATTGGAGAGCTCTTCCATGTTTATTTTCATTTAGTCCAGGGAGATACATCTCAGGTCATTCAAACCAACATGGACAATGACAGAGTCATATTTGTCCTTGTAGTGGAGTGACCTGAGTCTACTTCACATGACTGAAATCTCATTTGACTGACTTTCATTTGACCAAGACCACAATACATAATTTTCAAAATACTGAAAAAGTCACTTGACTGAAACTCATTGTACTGAAAGCTTACAATGATGGATTTCAAAATACTAACTTGCAAGCCATAGGCATGCACACTTAACACCACCAAGTTGAACTCTTTCCAGAACTTAAACATACCTCTTAATAGAAACCGGATGATATAAAACCAAACTAGGTGGGGGGCTACGCTCCCACAACCCCCCTGACTATATATACTAACTCTAGGACTGCACTATAGTTGGGAAAAGGGCATATACCTTTTACTTACCTTACAGTACCCTACACGCTGCCACTACTGTTGGGAATGCACAAAACATCCACCGTATTACTTTAGATACCACCCATAAAATTGTAAACAGACATACCCACATTCATAAACACTACAATGCTACTTTCTACATGACAGTTGGTATTCTGACAATCAGCTCTTTAAGTTACAGTAATTCTTTTTATCACAAGCAAGTCACAAGAAAAGGGAAACCCACATCATGTTTATGGCTTACAATTCAGTATAATGAGATTCAGTCAAATGAGTTTTCAGTATTTTGAAAATTCGGTATTATGGTCTTGGTCAAATGAAATTCAATTAAATGAGATTTCAGTCATGTAAAGTAGACCCATATATATATATATATATATATACAGAGAAATGTTCTGTTAAAGGGCAACTATCACTGATGGATGACGGTGGACTAGAGGCTATACTATCCAAAGAGATGCTGATCAAACCGTGTAAAAGGAGGTGTTCTACAAAGCATGCTGGAGATGTAGACTGCAGAAGATGGTATGGCAACTCATGAATGTAGAAGAATGTGGAATCAACACAAGAGAGGTAGGATGCAATAAAATAACATGATGTACCAACCTGCACCAACCCTGAAAACATCAACGTGTGAGCAGCGAACCTGTACAATATTACCGTTATTAAAAAAGAAACGTGATACTCTTAATGGAAGTCGACCCATCAATGCAGTACACATACCAGTATATTCACATTTTCCAAGCAAGGAAGCCACTGCTGCAGTCAGCTTAAAAGTGGTCATAAAACATACACATAGCAGAAAAATGTGGCACATGTGCAGACTGTAAAAGGAATATTGTAAAACAACATACCACCTCCAGGGGATTCAAAAACCCCAACTAGTCCATTGACACAGTAAAAATCATCGCACAAGACATTAAATGTAATTTATTATAAACTGTTGTGCACAACAATGTTTAGTTCATTCGTGTGACAAATTTGTGCATGCTAAGGATTTGTCACAATTTTTGCCCTAGGATGTGGAGTGACATTTCTCGATGGTCATATATGGCCATTATCGTTGCTTCCTACCAACTGTTATACAGCATATGACCACAGAAAGATGATTTTGAATTCTAAGCCTTTTGGGGTCATGTGTGTGGTGTCTGTCTATGTTTTGACCATGTTATAGGTTGGAAATGGGAGTATAGGATGGACATGAAAGCAGGAAAGAAGCAGACGATAGGGCACAAGGTGAGCGCATAAGGAATTAGCAGGATAGAGGTGGGATAAGAGCCCATATTTCTCAACTTCTTAACAGTGGTTGACAAATCCATAAATAATTTTGCTTAGAAACTGCCAAACTGCATGACATAATTTATAACTTGATTATAGGAATGTTTCAGTTTTGGGAAATGGACTAAATGAAAGCAAGAAAAGAGACAAACAACTAAATGGATTTAAACTGAATACAGTGGAAGAATGACCCACTTGGATATAGATGTCATACTTTTATTTATAAGTTGCACAACATAGAATGGTTTCCTCACTACTGTAGACATATACTGATTAAACACTAGATTACTGTATATGTGTGGCCCTATGTCCCTGACTACTGGATCAACTCTTAGGGGTGTGTTGTTAATATAATTGTTACCATGGGTGGACAACTTTCTAATGGCACTGTTATGGATTTCCTGGCATTTAGTTTTAGTCCATGGCTCTGTCACAAGTTATTTGTCTGTGTCATCCCTTCTTGGAGAATATTATGCCAGTTGGGAATTTTACGACTGCTCCTAATTTGCAATCATCTACAATCATCTGCAACTTTAGTCAGTCAAACGGCCTTGACTTCAGAGAAGTAAATGCCAAAAAGGAGCCATTCAAGGACAGATCCTTGAGGGACTCCATTTCTGACAGGCTTCTTTGTATAGGTGGACTCCCCATTTCTAACTTCCTGTCTGGCCAGCTTGCTATCCACTGGGTGACATAAGAGTTTATACTTAACCTCTTGAGTTTGTCAACAATACCTGAGTGTGTATTGTGTCAAATGCTTTGGTCAGATTGAGGTAGGCAGTGTGAGCCATTTTGCCCTCATCCATTGCTTGGTCTATAGATGGCCCACCTTTGTACAGAGGGAATTACTGCTGCCTGTTTGGAGGCTAGATTTAAATAACAATTCCAGAGGGCCCAATAGGTCATGTTTCACATTATTTAGTAGGCATCCTGGGATATTGTCTAGGCGCTTCAATGCAGTGTTCTTGGTCTTAGAAAGAGCATTGAGGATCTGTTCCCTAGTGGTACTATGGAAAGTTATATTTTGGTTGGGGGGGGTAAGTTAAGGGCTACATTTTTCTGCCAGTATTTTTACTATATTTACAATGAGTTCTGCATACAACTGTGTATTGCCTTTGAGGTTGCAGACATAGCTAAAGAATGCCTTGTGGTTGTTCTTGGCCTGGGAGGTCAAATGTACCTCAGATTGGTTTTGGTAGACTTCATTTGTCCCCTGAGGCATTTACTTAGTTTATTGAGAGTTCTTTGATCTTGCTGAGTGCTACATTACATACTTTTTGCCATAATTTTCTTCCTTTTATTATACAGCCTGTTTATATTGTGACACTACTAGGGTGGCTTGTTTTTTGAGTTAATTCTGTACTTTTTCCTGGTGGGTACAGCTGCCTCTATCCAGATATTAACATGTTTGTACAGGGTTTCTCTGAACAGTTCCATATAGGCAGCAGTGTTGTCAGGTTGTATGGGGACTTGAATTTTTGCCAAGGTATCACTTAATAGTAGGAAGTTAACCTTAGATTATTTCCTGAGCATTCTAGGGTTAGCTGGTGTTCTTGGTTTATTTTTACTTCAAAGGAGACCATTCTGTGGTCTGTTGGCCATCTGCTTCCATGCTGACAAATATTTGCAGCCCTTGGAATGATACCAGCATTGTTCCTCCAAGAGTGGGATGCCAGTGGCACAAGTGACAGCTTTGTCCAAATTAATCCAGGCATTAGCCTTATACTATGACTTAGTATAGCCCTCCTGTAAGAGTCTCCACTTGTACTGCTTAAGGAAAATGTCCAGAAAAGTGTTGGACTCCTCATCACACCACCTCTATGTTCTTAAAAGAGGACTACCCCCACCTTCTCAGCAGATACTTGTCTCACCTACAAATCTCAGGACAAATGACAAAGAATTGTTGCCAACACAGTTCTCCTGTGTCTCAGCCTGTGCTTAAAGATGGTCACTGATGGGCATGTCATTTGCACGATGGATGGCAAACTTTTAAAATATAAGTACTGTATGGTTCAAATGGCACTTTAAGGAGTGAAACATGACAGTCCTCCATCCCTCTGTTTGCTGATGAGAATAAATGTTCAACAGTGACTTTATCTGCAGATGGCTAATCACAGGATGGCATTTTTTCCAACCCAACATTATTGGCTTCCCATGCGTGTGTGAAGCTTACCACAGGTGTTCAGGTGTGTGCACAATATTGTGGAGTGATCTTCACAATTTTTTTCAGGTTTGCTTACCAAGCAAATTGAGGATTCAGAAACAATAGTGAGATGAGCCATATTTAGCATAATTATCTTGTTCAGAGGGATGAATCTGCATGTGATAAAGCAAGCAGAAGACCAAGCCTCATCATGCCATGGAAGAAAACTACCTTGAGACTGGTTGGAAACCTGTGAACTTATTTTCTGAAAAGCTTTTTCATTGTGAATCAAATATCTTGCATAAAGAAGGTACATGATACTGCTTAGAGATTGCATAATGTTACCTTTGACTGTTCACTGACCCTAATGCCTGTGAGCAATGCCACTTTGTCAGTACTTTTAAGACATGTTGAGGCAAAGCTGTCTTGGGAGGTACTTAGCAGCTATACTACAAGTAGCAGACAGTAGACACCCCCTTGGGCTTATATTCTAAGTAATGTCCATTACTAATTTACTGCTGTATGCCTTGCAGATATGTAATTAGATGTTCCCCTGCATTTTATTGAAAGTACAGTTGTGTAAGAACTTATCATAACAGTAGATGTCTACTGATCACTGTTGTAGCATTCTAATGCTGTTGTGTTATCTTGCTGAAATAACCTGGATGTCTGGCCAGGGTACCAAAGACAAAACATTCCATACAGCCATATGGCCAATGTATGACATAAGCCTGTGTGAGTAAGGGCACTCAAGTGGACACATGAGATCTTTGGGCTATCTCAAAGCCATAAGACATGGAGACACCTGAGGAAAATAAAAATAAAAGAAAAAATGGTAAACAAAGAGGAGGGAAGGTAGAGAATGGCTCCCTCTTAGTCCATAAGAAGAGAGGACAGTAAATTAAGAGGATAAAGGGAGAGGCAACGCTGGGGAGCAATACTGAAACTGTGATCAGTAGGACATCTACTGTTACAAGTTCTTGTACAACTGTACTATGTCCATCCTTAGATCACTGCTGCAGTATTCCATCACTACTGGATGATTTCCAAAGCTGAACACTTAGAAAGGGTGGATGAATCAGAAATAGGGGAAATGTTAATTAACCCAGAGAGAGGGAATGGATCTAGAAAAGGAGGCTCTGTATCACGAGAAAGCATCTACCCTGTAATGTTTCATGAAAGTTGCCACAGGTGACCAAGTGGCTGCTTCTAGAATAGCTCTGGAATCGGTTCCATAGGAAGCAACTGCTGTAGTGGAGTGGTCCATAACTGGGGAACGTAAAGATTTACTGTGGTGGATATAACAAAAGGAAATGGACTTAGAAATCTGGTTAACAATAGTTTGCTTAGAGACAGAGTTACTCAACTTCGTTTCCTAGAAGGAAACAAACATCTGTGTGTTGTCTAAATGTCTTTAATTTTATCCAAATAAAGTCTGAGCTGCCTATGCACATTGAGGGAATGTAAAAGTATTTCACCTTTGTTTTGATGGTTTGGAAAGAAGGTGGGAAGATTAATGTCCTGATTGAGGGACAACTCATTGACAACTTCAGGCATAAAGGAAGGACTGACCATCAGAGAAACAGTGTCCTTATGAAAAATAAGGAAGAGAGGAAAGACAAAAGGGTGTGAAGTTCAGACTAAGGGCCACTATTAGGATAGTTTTCCATGTACAGAATTTCAGAGAAGCTGAAGCCACTGGCTGAAGATTGTCGTGGGAGGGAATGTAAACTACTTGTAGGGACATATTTGCTTTTATCACCTGTTCCCATGCTAAAAGAGCCAGTTTGCATAGCTGATAAGACATTGCCCACCCCATGCTTATTTGAATACCGCATGGCTGTTGTGTAGTCTGTGAAGATCCTGAAGGACCTGGATTCCAAGAGTGTGAAAGAATATGCAGAGCCTGAATGTGTGCCCCCATTTCCTTCACATTGATGTGTTCCTTCCTTTGTTTTGGGGTCCATTGACCCTGCACTCTTAGAGAATCCATCTTTGCCTTCTTCCAAGTTAGGTCTGAAGTATCTGTGAGCAATTCCTGTGTGGGTACCATTGATTTGAATGGAAGCCCTGGATTGAGTTGTATCTAAGAGATCTATCACTGTACTTCTCTGTCCAGAAAGGGAAGCAATGAGATCAGAGTGACCAAAGGGTAGCAATGCTGGGACCAAAGAGATTTTTATGTGCCGGTGGATATTTCTAATATGTAGTGTTGCAAAAGGAATCTTGGGGATGAACACAGCCATGAACCTCAGTGCCCCAAGATCCTCCCTTGCAGAGCAAATTTGAAGAGGCAATAGAGATTGAAAGTACGTGAAGAGATACTGAACCTTCTCTTGTGAGAAAAAGCTAGAATGAGACATGTTTTCAAACTCTAGCCTAGAAAGTTCAGGTCCTGAGTAGTGGTCAGTGCAGGCTTTTTATTGTAAACCCCAGATTCTGCAGACAAGAAATAGTATAGCAGAACAGATTTTTACAGTTCTTCCTGAGAGGATGCTTGTATCAGTATATTATAGCGGTATGGTAATATATGAATTCCCTGAGTCCTGCAAAAAGTCATAACAGGGGCTAGGCATTTTTTAAAGATCTTGTGGGCTGTGGATAACCCAAATGGTAAAGCAGAGAACTGAAAGTATTAGCATCAAGTAAAGAATCTTAGGAACTTCTCATAATAAGGATGAATGGGAATGTGGAGATAAGCATCCTTCAAATCCTAGAATCCCAGAAAGGGCTGTGGAAGGAGGTAAGGAAGGAGAGTCTGCAGAGAAAGCATTTTGAAAGTGGGTACTTTCAGAAAAGTGATACAATGGGGCAAATCTAGAATAGGTCTCCATTCTTATTTTTTGGGTACCAGAAAAAAGTCTGGAATAAAACCTTTTTCCTACAAGCTTTGGAGGCACAGATTCTACTGTGTCTTGTCCTCAAATACTTTTCAAGATAGGTGGCAACAGGTGTGCCTGGTTAGGAAAGGGCAGTGGAATACCTCTGAAAGTTGGAATATCCTTCCAAGTCATTTTGCAGCCTTGCTGAATAATGGACAGGACCCACTTGTACAAATTTATGAGGTGCCAAGAAGAAATGGATGAGGTCAGCATTGACAGAGGAATGGATGGGCCAAGGAGAACAAGAGGTGACAAAAAGTACTCAAGCTGATTTGCATGGAAATGGAAGTTTCTCAGACTTGCAGTCTAGTAGATTTGTCCTGAAATCTTTCTTGTCATTTTTCTGCCCTTTTGGGTATATCTAAGGTCCCTGTGAAAAAATGAAGTGCGCATAGTTGGGTAGTTCCTCTGCTACCTCGGAACAGAGGTAAGGAAGATTTGATTGATACTTTGCATCATTTATTCTTGTTCTTGTTAGGATTTAAACAAGTTTGGGCCCCAGGACTAAATGACAGATCCCAGTTAAGGTAGAAATCTAAACATGTAGTTTTACTATGTTTAGGAAGGGAATGACAATGACGTCATGTAAATTCCCTGATAGCAGACACAGTAGCATCTGCTCTGGATGAAGCTTCCACTGCATCATAGCTACACTTCATAGCATACCTTGCCATTTGGATAGCTTAACCCAGCATAGAAATAGCCTGCTGTTTTGTTTCAGACCCTTTAAGGTTAGATAGGGTTTTGTTAAAATCACTCAGAATAGACAAGATATATTTAGACATTTGTGTTTGGTAATTCAAAGCTCTAAAGGCCAGAGTGTCAGAGTTGTAAACCTTGTTCCCATATCTGTCCATAGCTCCACTGTCTCTGTTGGTATGGCATTAGCAGCCGGTAAAAGGTTGGAAGGCATGTCTATGAAAATAAAAAAGCAGAGAGGGATCTGATAAAAAATTTTCATGTAAGTCTTTAGGCACATCATTATAGAGCATGTCAGGTTTCTTAGGGGCTGGAAGGTGAGAGTCAGGAGAAGCTAGAAGTGGATGCAAATGCATTCAAAAAAACATCCAGAACTGGGGGATCTGGTGTTGGTTTAGAGGCACTGACCTCCAGTAAACTGTAATATCTCTTCTGCACATCAGACACACGCCTGGATTCCCAGTCAAAATGCTGCTTCATTTTTGTGATGGTTTCCCCAAATAGATTTCATCAGTCAGGGGATAAACTCATCATCAAAAGCCATTTGGTTTGGGCAATGAATCTGAGGCCAGGGAATGTCCATCCAAATCAGAATCTGCCTCATCCTTCTCAGAAGAGGACTCATGCTGTAATTTTTGGGGGAGTGAAGGTGAAGGAGCAATGAAAAGAAAAAAAGGAGGCTAGAGAGATAAAATGGCCATAAACAGGCCCTGAGAAAATTCCATCCATTCTGTCTTTGCACATCTGAGAGGGATAAATATGTTTAGTCTATTTCTTCTTCTTACAAGTGATATCTGCTTTAACAAAACATGGTGGATCTGAGATCTCTATCAAAGACCCATGCACTTCTTCCTCAGCCAGGAGTTGAAGAATGCCCTCCAGTCCTTCAGAAATTATGAGCCTAGGTTCCCCTTTCTCAACAATATTGGTCTGGTCAGTTGCATCAGATATGTGAAAGTCAGACACCATACCAGCCTCTGCCAGGGTTATGACAGCAGGAGCCTGAGAAATGATCAAACATACTGTGGGCTCTTGCAATACATGAATGGGTACATCCAAACCGGGCATACAATGGTTCAGGCCTAGACCTTTTGAATTTGTACGAGGACACCCTGCTGTAACTGCTTCCTTAGTGTCATATTATGTCACATAGCACTCATGCTCAGTATTTTTGCACATGTGGCAGGGTCGTACTACAGGGTACCATCAGATGTATTCAGACAGTGGAAATACAACTTCAGCCTGAGCACACTCTCTATGACATTTCATGTTTGTGATAGTGCATGGTTATATCCCTGGTTGGTTTGATCCCTAAATGTGAACAAACACCTATTCATACCTCCTTACTCTCCCTTCCTCACTCTCTTCCTTAGTTAGCAGGGGCAACATTTACAAAAGCTGTGGTAGCCCCTGACATGGCACACTACTTTACTTTGCTTGAACTTAAATATATGGTTGTGTGGAAGTCTACAGTATCTTGTAAAAGTTTCAGAATTGCTCCGCCATGTTTTTTGGCCTCATCAGCATATGCAGCACTTCATTATACAGTTATTAGCATACAGCACAGCCAACCATGTTATTTTGGCTGGATGCATAATGTTGCCGTGTTTTCTGAATCACACTCACTGTGCGTGATGCTGGTCATCACACAAATTTGTTTACCATGATGTGGTAAGCATTTTCTAAATCTGGGTCTTGGTCTTCAGAGGCATATTCCTCAGATCTTGTCATTTGCATCTCAGGTTTCTGCTGCTATTTAGATCAGAATTCCTTTTTAGATATATGTGGTAATAAATATATTTTTCCCACACAGACTTACGGTAGAAGTGTTTTTTCACTTTATTTTTTTTGAGTTTTGCTTCTCCAAAGCTGTCCATCTTCTTGCTATTAAAATGTCACAGGTTTCTTGTAATAGGTTTTGTTATACCAAATTAGAGACACTTTTTAAAAAAACCTAGTACTATTAATTTATAACTTCTCAAATTAATTTACCATTTTAGGATGGATGGATGGAGCAAATCAAATGTGCTGTTAATTAATAGAGTTTACTGCTGTGTTTTGTGATCAAGACCTTCATTTTATTAAGTTCCAGAAATCTGAAAGGTGGGAACATCAACTATTCCTGTGATATGTGAGATGTGCCTGCATGAAGGTAAGAGGGTTTTATTCTAATGCTGAAGCTTTCAGATATACTAACAGTTCAATATTAAGGGTAGGAGTAAGTCTGTGCATGTGTGTGTGTGTGTGTGTGTGTGTGTGTGTGTGTGTGTGTGTGTGTGTGTGTGTGTGTGTGTGTGGTGTGCTAGGATTAGAGTAAGGGTTAGGAAAGGGATAGATTCAGTGTTGTGTGTGTGCATGTGCGTGTGTGCGTGTGTGCGTGTGTGTGTGTGCGTGTGTGTGTGTCTGTGCGTGTGTGCGTGTGTGTGTGCGGTGTGCTAGGATTAAAGTAAGGGTTAGGAAAGGGATAGATTCAGTGTTATGTGTGTGTGCGTGTGTGTGTGTGCGTGTGTGTGTGTCTGTGCGTGTGTGCGTGTGTGTGTGCGGTGTGCTAGGATTAGAGTAAGGGTTAGGAAAGGGATAGATTCAGTGTTATGTGTGTGTGTGTGTGTGTGTGTCTGTGCATGTGTGCGTGTGTGTGTGCGGTGTGCTAGGATTAGAGTAAGGGTTAGGAAAGGGATAGATTCAGTGTTTTGTGTGTGTGTGTGTGTGTGTGTGTGTGTGTGTGTGTGTGTCTGTGTGTGTGTGTGTGTTTGTGTGGTGTGCTACGATTAGAGTAAGGGTTAGGAAAGGGATAGCTTCAGTGTTGTGTGTGTGTGTGTGTGTGTGTGTGTGTGTGTGTGTGTGTGTGTGTGTGTGTGTGTGTGTGTGTGTGTGTGTGGTGTGCTACGATTAGAGTAAGGGTTAGGAAAGGGATAGCTTCAGTGTTGTGTGTGTGTGTGTGTGTGTGTGTGTGTGTGTGTGTGTGTGTGTGTGTGTGTGTGTGTGGTATACACTACCATGTTAGTTATGGGATTAGAATACATGTGTGAGTGTTTCTTGGCTAGGATTAGAGTAAAGGCTAGGAAAGGGGATAGATTTGGTTTTGTATGTGTATTTTACTGCATGTGAAGTACATTTGTGTGAGTGTGTAGTGTAGTGGTTCAGCTAGGGGATAGTGGTTTTGGAAAGTAATAGGGTTGGGTTTAAGAACAACAGTAGGTTTAGAGTTAGCACCCATGATTAATAATTAATAATTCTATCCCTAGCTTCTACTTACATAGGTACTAGAATTTTTCTGCCATTACCTTAGCATTATGCAGTATATGCAAGGTAACAGAAATTAGAAATAAAGTCACTCTTGCAGATAGTTCTGAGGCAAGTGTATCTGAGATATCACTAACTGAAAATGGCTGTTGCCCCAGAATTTCCGAGTATGAGAGACAGGCCACTACACCTCATCCTTGGAGGGAATTCAGCGATGAGTCAACACTGGGAGATATTTCACCTTCATAGAGTACATGGTACTTTCCTTCCTTATCAGTTAACATTTAAACTCAATCAATATATTTTCCACAAGGGCCCTTGCTACATGTCATAATGTATTCATGGTAGGAGGTGACCACTAGCAAACATTGGTCCCTGCAATTTCGAGGATTTGCATATGTGTGTCTTTATACCCTGCCACACAGAAATTTACATCATGCAATTATAATTTCTCTACAACTTTACCATGTTTTTATACCACTGAAATATTTTTATTCAAGAAAATGCTGGTTATATATATAGCTCACATTTTTCATAGCACTAACTGTGGACACAAAATTCATCTCAATGCAGTATTTGCTCATTGCGTGTCATAGGATGAATGTTTTAAAGAAAATTGGTATTTGCTTGTCTTTTATTCCCCCAAACTATCATGGATAAGAAAAATAGCTCATCATTTCAGCTCTTGAAAGGTAGCTAATTATCTACTGCAAAAGGGGCTTCAAACTCCAATGGGCCCCGAAGACTGAACCCAAGTGTCATGACTCAAAGCATAGAGAGAAAGATAATTCACAAGAATACAGAAAGAAAGAAAGAAAGATGCTCAGAGTTGATATGGGTGATATTGTTAAGGAAACTTCTTTTGTTAATATGAAACTGAGTGGAGAATGTATCCATATTTCCTGCTTCCACTTCTACTAGTGTTTCTGAGTTGTCTGTAATTGTCGCTCATTTTTTACCCCTAACTAGTGAGACAAGACATAGATCCTGAATGTTTGTTTCAGAACATAGAAATAATCTGCTGTTTATCCCATCATCTACCAGGTCCATGAAGTATTTCCAGAGCCACTCTGTTACTGTGGAACTTTTTTTCCTGACAATACAGTAGGAAATATTTCTTCCTTTTTCCCCTCTGCTACCAGGGCAGACAGAGACACTCATCCCTTGACCTCCATTTCTACTTTTTTAACTCAGTTCTCTTCATGATCCCCTCTTTTGGTACTGATTCCAGTGAGGCAAGTCACAGATGTTGGTAGCAACAGATGTCTGAGTGTCAGTTGTGGTCTTGGTCTTGGAGATATGGCTTATGAAATTGATTCCTTCTGTACCAACAGTGCTACCAATGCCATTATTTTTTCCAAGTCAATGCGATCTATATCATAGTTCCCATTAGCCCCAGGAATTGAGTTTGGCCCTAAGAATGTCTAGGCCATTACTGATCTTGAATGGGTTATGCTTTGGGTAGTTAGCCTCGCTGCCTCATAGGTTTCAACATCCTATTTGACTTGACAGACATGTCAGCAGTGTTGTTCAGGGTTAAGTAGTCAGAGTCAGAATCAGAGTCAAGCTCACCACCAATTGTTTTGGTGCTGGTTTTAACCTTAGTGATAAAGACAGTATTGCATGTTTCACCATTGGCACATATGTCTCGCACAACTATGATCTTAGCAAGGGATATTCTGCTTCTTCAGAGATTTTAGCTTCCACAATAAGTGATCACAAACCTACTATTCTCATTTGGAATAATGAAGAAGTCCAACAAAGTTCACAATATCTCAAGATGCATAGCTTCTGAAATATTAACCAAGGATATCACATCAATCTAATACAAAAAACAAAATGGAAGTCCATTGATACCGTCACTATCTGTGAAGAGGCTTTCAATCGCTTTTGCAATTCAGACATAAAATCAATAAGGATAAAATGTGTTATGCAACCATGGATGACCATGGAACTAAAAGCAATGATAACCAAAAGGGATAAATCCTGGATAAGATACTCAAAAACAAAATTGCAAACTGATATACTGAAATACAAGCTGCTTAAAACAATGTGAAAGAGATAATACTCTAAAAAAGACACTTCTTTAACCATGGCAACTTAATAGTCATCTTCTTTTTCTAGATGTTCCCAGTTAGGGGTCACCACAGTGGATCACCTGTCCACTGATGATTGACAGTGGAGTTTTACAGTGTCACATTGCCAGCCCAACACCCAACCTTCCACAGAAGGCACACCATGACATGCCTGGGGCCAATTTAGAGTGTCCAATCCACCTACAGCATGTCTTTGAGATGAAACCAGAGCACCAAGAGGAAACCCACATGACCACAGGGAGGACATGCAGACTGCACAGACGGTACTCCAGCCAAGGATCAAACCAGAGAACCTCTTGCTATGAGGCAACAACACTAGCTGCTGCACCACCATGGCTGCCCATGCCAACTTACTGATCATGTCATCCAGAATTTCTGGCAAAGAGTAAATAAACTTCTCACACCAGGAAGAATACTTACCCCATCCCCTCTCTTAACCTTTCAGACAAAGACATTGCTGTACCACTATGTAACTGTTTTGAACTAGTCACCCCCAACATTTTTTAACCGAAGTTTGCTATCACCACAATTCACAACCAAAGAAGTCAGCATTTTCACCTGTAAGAAAACTAGAAAACTGTTGAAAAATGAGGACTATGCAACACCCACTTCATATAACCTCCTTGCAAATTCACAAAATGGCTACTTACACCTTAGAATTTCCTCTTACCCTGCTCATTAATAGAGGCATTCGAGTTTCCATAGTACATGTTATATGCATAGAAGTCTATATTGTGCCCTTGCATAAAGATGGAACCTCAGTTAAACCAACCAGCTATAAGCCAATAGCTATTATAAATATACTTTAAACATTCGGAGTAACACATGTTTAAGCAACCGAGTATACTAAAGACTTTAGCATGCTTAGCACATCCCAAAATGGATTGTGTAATGGTTACCCAGTCAGTACAACATCAATGTAAGTGACCAACACTGCCCTAATCCAAGAAAAGATAGATTAAGGTGAAATCATTGCAAGCCTTTCTAGATACATCTAAAGCCTTTGACACCATAAGCCATACTGGACTATTACATAGCCTAGAGAATCTTACCTTATGCCCTTTTCCATCATATAGTTTCACAACTGCCTTACAAACAGAAATTAAAATTGTAGGGTACAGCATAGTCAAGACCTATAGGCAAACCTATAGATATATTTCACAGTAGACAAAGACATCCCCCAAAGGTTAGTGTTAGGACTCTTATTATTTAGCCCACATGTAAACTCAATATCTAAATATAGTGACACATTAGGGGTTGTCCAGTGCACTGATAACTCTGTGCTGCTCTACTCGGATAAAAACATGCAATCACTGAAAAGTAGTTGCAAGCAGGCTTTCACACCAAAGAAAAAGTAGCTATAAAATTGCCGGTGATACTAAATGCATCAAAGAAGCACCCCGCACTCTTCTGCACTGCACACTAACAAAATAAATACAACTATTTATTTGCATATGTTTTGTTGATGGGGTTCGTCCTGCTACTCCTATCATCTATTTCTAAGGGGGGAGGTCTGAGGTGGCATTCATACTGACTGATACATGATTAGACTATAACTCAAAACATCAATCAACTCCTCTTCACCAGAAATCACAGGGTCTTTTGGCATTAAACCATTTAAGTAAGCACAACATAAAATACTTTTTTTCATATTTGATAGCACTTTGGACTTAGATACTAATGCCTATAAAATGTAACATAACAAGGTTGGCTTTAATGGGTAAGTCACTTCTTATTCCACTTTGCAATAATTAAACTTACAGCTACCCTTACCCATAGTGCCTTGCTGGATGGTTTCACTCTCTACACAAGTCTAGCAAACTTGTTTCTAAATGAGATAGAGAAAGTATATCTCAAAGTAGCTATGTTTATCCGCATCACTTCACATAATACCCATCAATGTAATCTGGTATAGAGCCTTTTTTGTCTTTCATTCATAAACAGGCTAGATTATTTCCTTTTCTTCTATGCACATGTATCTTTTCACTACAAAACCATACTCCCCAACTAATTCACTGGTACCATCCTTCAAAGGACCGGTACTTATCTCATAACATACTTACAAAATCTTCAGGAATACAACCCCTGTGGTGACATAACATTCAGAAATTATATCTGTCAAACTTAGAACATTGCACCCTCTATCATCACTCGAATCAATTGTCTGTGTTTAAAAAATAATTAAAGTTACTTGGTGGACCAGGCAAAGTATACCTGTTAATGTATGATGCATCAAGACTAAAGCAGTATTTCATCATATGTATGTAAAATATTAAAGTTGAGCCATCGTATATGTTTGCAAAAATCATGATCATCAACAACTCTTTTTCTTCTCATTTTCTACATGGGGTCAGGGTGTTTGTGCCAGCTGACCCCATTTCTTTTAATACAATGTCACTCTTCTATCTTCTTCAGCAGTCATACTTAACTGTTGTAGGTCTTTTCCTCTTAGTAAATATGCTTACAGCAGGGGCAGCCCATGCTATTGGACTGCAGGACTGCAGCCTCTCCAGCTGTAAAAAGAAAGAAAAAAGAATTTTACAGAATAGCATAGCTGATTGTCTGACTGACTTGCTATTAAAGTCCCAGAACTGCACATGCATGCTCGGCGACCAGTTTCTGTAAATCCAGACTGCTGTTAAACCAGTCTGGATTAAGAAGAGAAGGCATCTATACATCTGTGTACAGATGCCCAGAGTTCTATGCAGTTTGGAAGGGGATCTCAGTCATGTAGATGGTGTGTGTGTGTTTTAAATATACCTGGTAGCTAGAGTTACTCAGGCTCAAACCCTGTACCTTGGGTACAGGTAGCAAAAGCCTGAATTCCCTACCCACTACCATTTATGAAAACTGTCCAAATTTTGGCCTCATATTTTTGCTCCATTCTGTTCCTCATAAAATCTGTGATTTTCTGGATTTTTGTAATCAGTGAAGGATTGAATTCACTAAATAATGACAGGCATTTGAATTTCAGACTTCCTATTCTTCAGAAAATACATGGTAACACAAAACCTTTTAGTCCAGCAATTTTCTAAATTTGTAAGACCAATATTTGAAATTTGTCCTCATTTTTGGGGCTATATAACCCCAATATTGGCTCTGTCCATTTTTTTGTGTTAAGAGGTTGAGAGCTATGGTGAGAGCTGAATTCACTAAATGATAGCCATTTAAGTTTCAGTCTTCTTGGCTTTCAAGAAACAGCTGATTTGCCATAGTAGTATGTTGCTTTGACTGTAGTGTACAGGGTCCTGGATTCAAGACTTGGTAGTGTGCATGGTGGTAATGCAACATTTTATTCTAGCAACTTTCTGAGATTATACAAGAAATATGTAAAATGTGCCCCTTTTTTGGGCTTTTGCCCCCCCCATAAATTTTGGCTTTTTCCAGATTTCTTATACTGCACAGTTGAGTATTGAGTGGATTTTACAAGAAGCTTAGAGCTTCAGGGGAAGAGAAGTTTAGTGCTGCTTATGCTGAGTCTGCTTGCATTATTAATAGCATAACAGGTTGAATACTTGCTTTTGATGCAGAAGGCTATGGGTTCTACTCCCACAGTGTATAGATGCATTGCTGATACTGTACTGTGTTGTACTTTTAAAAGGGGTGTGGATGCTGCAGTCCTGAGAATGTCATCTTTGGTGGAGATACCTAGTAACTATAAACCTGTTATCAGTTTGCTATCCATTCCTTATTGCAATATTACTAGCTTATTATTTTTTTAATGTAACATCGGCAATTTATTCCTCAAGGGCCACAGGCACTTTATTTCTAAATGAAACAATGAAATATAAAGTTGTTTGGTAGCAGCAACCTCGTCATTAGTTGCAGATCTCTTTAATGTGGAATTATTTAGATGACTTTTACTTCTGCAGAGATTTTGCATATCTACTGATACTGGTAGACTGTAGAAGTTTGAGTAGACTTTTATGATGGAAATATTCTGAACTGGGCAGTTTTGTGATTATTGGTGCATGTATTTTGTTTCATAATTTACTGGAAAAATGTTCAAAACAAGAAATTTTAAATGAACTCTAACAACTGTAGTGTATTATACAAGGAATATAATTTAATACAATCAGGAAAGTGTATCAAAGAACACATGTATGTTTCATGTGCAAGGGGCCTATAATTTGAAAACAGCACAAAGTTAATATTTGTCTGCCACTGGCCAGATGTATTTTCTTTGAATGTAAGTTTCAAAGCTGTTTCAATGAATGTGAGTTTCAAGGGCAGAAAAGTTTTAATGCTAAGTCTTTCATTGTGAGACTGTATTGCTTTGTTTAGCAGATGTCTATTAGTGTTTGTGCTGTAAAATGTAAAATAAAACTTTTAAATTAAATCCAAATCATTGTAGAAGTAAAGCAGTATGCACATTACAGTGTTTATGGTAAATTAGTTAAATAGGCAAGTAATAGGACATTGGAATGGCTGCATGGGGAGGCCCCATTCAACCATGATTTTGTGAGGAGGGAAGGGCAGCAAACTCAAAGACAGCTCCGACTGAACTATACCTCTCAACTCTCCAGATTTTCGGCAGAATGAATAGATTTTTGCTTCTTATTTTTGATTTGTTCCTCATAAAATGTGTGGTTTTCTGGCAAATCATTTAGGTATGAAGTCACTAAATAATGACAGACATTGAGTTTCAGACTTCATATCTTTCAGAAAAATGGATGCTAAAGCAAGACCTGCTATTCTATCAACTGTCTAAGTTTATACACAAGCAATTTTTAGTACTGTTTGTTTGTTCTCCTAATATATTTGGCTTTGTTCAAATTTCCTTACAAACACAAGGTGCAGGGTTTGAGTCTCACAAGGGATAATTGGCTAGGCTTAAAATGGCTTGCAAGGGCAGTTAGCCTAGTATGAATCTATCTATCTATCTAATTATATATATAATATATATATATATATATATATATATATATATATATATATATATATATATATATATATACAAACCTCTCAACTGTCACCAATTTTGTCTCAAAACATTGCTCTCTCCCTAATAATCCCTCCGCAAAATGGCAATTTTGGAAGAAAATGTGGAGGGTTTACAATAAATAAATTATTGCAATGCTCAGAGTTGTAGATTACTTTTATTTCAGAAATGCATGTAGATTCTCTTATTTATTTATTTATGTATTTATTTATTCAGTTATTCCAGTTTGATGACTGGGGAAGTCCAGTCGGCCCGGGGAGCCCATTTTCAGTCGAGGCCCAGGAAGAAAAGCTCCAACAATAGCATGCAATACAATATATTGTGAAATAAAGAAAAATACAGTAAAATATGTAGAGAAAATATACAGTAGATGTAAATACAACTATTTACACATCAAAGAGTAGTGTTTGCAAGAATGTTTTGAGAAAGGCAATTGTCAGATATACAGTAGATATGAAATACAATTATTTACTTATTGAAGAATAGCATTTACAGGATTGTTCTTAGAAAGGCAGATGTTGTCCAGATTGTAGACAATAGTTTGTCTGAGGCCTTCTTATAACAAGCTAAAAATAGAAATCCAGGTAGTAGTTAGTGATTGAAAATAATGTTATTATAAGAAGGTGGGATTTAAGCTTAGAAATAGGAGGGTTTAAAGGAGGGATAAGCTAGGCTGGAAGGGTGCAGGTACATTTATGATTAGAGACGAGATAGGAATGAAGTTGGGTCTTAACATTTTCTATATTTAGCAGTGTTCTTAGGGTAGGAGGGAGGGAATTCCATTTTTTGGCTAAGGAGAAGGAGAGAAGTAGTTGTCCTGGTGGATGGTTAGTTTGGAGACAGTGATTAGATTTTGATTGGCAGACCTACGAGTTCTGTTGGGGGTGTAGGGGAGAAGGATATTTTATAGGGAAGGGCATTTGGATGGGTTAAAAAATACTCTATGAGCTGCTAAGAGCTGGAGGTAATCTAGAGAGTTTGGAAGTTCTAGCCAATGAAGAGAGTGAAGAAGAAGGCAGTGGTGTGAGAAGTTTTTGGTGTTAGTGGCAAATTTTGAAATTTTGTTATAGCAGCTCTCTAATTTGGAAGTAATAAATGTTAGAAGTGGTGTGCCATACATTAGAGAGGGAAGGAGGTAAGTGAATGCCAGGGTATGTCTGGCATGGGGTGTTAGGAAGCGATTGTTCCTATATAGCATCCCAAGTTTTTGATTTTTTTTTAATGTTTTGCAGAATATGTTATTCAAATTTCAGCTGATCATCTGTAGTGATGCCTAACAGTTTAGCATGGGGAAGGATTTCAATAGGAGAATTGTTTTGGTTTACCACTGACAAATGGGAAGGATGTTGATGGTAGGAAGATTAGTATTTTGGATTTGTTAGCATTTAAGAAGAGATGATTTTGGTGCATCCAGGCCTCGGTGGTTGAGAAGGCACATTGGGTCTTTGCTAGGAATTTGGGGAGGTTAGTGGCAAAGCAAACTAAAGTTGAGTCGACTACATATTGGATTATTTTGGTATTGGGTATAGTTGAGTGAAATGTATTGATGAATATGTTGAACAACATAGGACCTAGGATAGATCCCTGTGGAATGCCGGTAGGGGTAAATAGAAAGTGTGAGATACCATTTTTCCATTTTACAGCTTGGAATCTGTCAGTCAGGTAACTTGAGAACCAAGAGATGGAATTTTGTCAACTGTTATTTTGTCAGCTGCTCAACTTAACAGTACTAATATTAAAAAACGTGTCCCTTCTTTGTCAGGTTCCCAGCTGTATTGTGTGGCTATTTTATATTTTTGCATCACATTTTTGGTCCATTTTTTATAAAATTGTGGTTTTCTGGCAAATTAGTGGCAAATCATTAAAGACTGAAGTTCGAAAATAATGACAGACATTTGAGTTTCTGATTTCATACCCTTCAGATAATTCAGACTAATGCAAGGCCTACTATTTTCTTTCTAAGTTTATAAGAGCAATACTTAAAAATTGTCCTTATTTTTGGCCCTTTGTCCCACTTCTGTTTATGGCTTTGTCCAGATTTCTTGCTCTGAGGTTAACAGGTATTACAGATGTGTCAGGGCCATCACTATCAGCCAGAGACATTTCAAATTGTGACATACTTGCTGCGCCCCACTCCCCCATGTAGTGACTCTGGATGTGTCCAAGCAAGGCAAGGAGCAATTATGCAGTGTAAGTGTGCAGAGTATCCCCCCATCCAAAGTAGACACACTCTGTCCTTGATTTTGCAGAATGTTCTGGATTTCTGTTATATTTTTATACTGTTGATTTATGCTTCTTATTATTCAAAAAATGCATTTTGTTGCAGTCCCTGTTGCTCTGTGTTTAAGTAGCAATGCTTTAATGACCATCAGGTAAGCTTGTCTGAAACTATAAGATGCATGTAAGCTTTAATAAGCATACTGTTAAAGAATTGCCAACATTGAAAGCCTTTTTGTTGTTGCCATGCACAGAATGTTTACATAACTAGATAATGTATAAGCCTTGGGTATTGAAATGCATATGACAGTATTTGTAATAAATGACAGGTTTACAGTATTTTCAGAAGCTCATTACATTTTGTTGGAGACTTGCAATCATCTTTACAGGCTTTACCCTTAAACTAAATAGAATGCCAGTCTATCATGTGTGGTCCATAACCTGTGCAGTAATCTGTTAAACAATTTATCTTAGCTTGTTTCTTGTTTGCTGTTCATTTTTTACTTTGATCATGTTTTCCCCATGAAACAAGTAGATAGTGCTTGTCAGGCAGCAGGTCTTTTTTGGATAAGAAATATTTTTACATGTGGGGGTATCACAGAGATTGCTACTTTCAGCATGTTATTTGGTACTTTTATAAAGCGGAATATAAATTATAATTAGAACTGCAGTGCAAGGAGAATTGGTTTGAGTTGAGTGCTGCTTGTTTTTTTATACTTGATTTTGACTGGCATTCCAGCAATGTATTTATAAAGTAATTTATTTTTTCATGCCTCACAACCTTTTTGTTTTCATCTAGATATTAAGTAAGCTATCATATAGCCAATGCACTGAAATATTTTTTTTTCTTCTCCACTTCATTTTGTCTTGATTGGATTCTCATAATGATGGTTTGGCACCCAGGGCAGCATATTTAATTAAAGTCCCAGTTTTTTATGGTTTTGAGTATAGATGCACTGATTTCTACTTGGCCACACCTCTTTCTGTTTGCCCTACCCATTCAACTGTCTCCTACAGCCCCCCTTTGATTTGAAGTCACCAGCCGCCACTGGTTTACAGTAAATATGTTTTAGAAAATGTTGGCTTACTTTTGTAAGATCTGGTGGACACATCATGTTGGTTAGTTCTACCTAAGTAAATAACATCACTCATTATATTATAATCATTGTCTCCATGTTTGCTATTCATATTTTTGTTTATATACTTATATGTTTAATTGTCATGCTTAACAACAGTTTGCTTACTATACTTAGGAACTGAAAAATATATACTGTCATTTATTTGGTACCAGCTTTTTGATATCATTCATTATATTTGTTAATTGCTGATCTAAGGTCATCTGACCCATCCTCTTTAACCTCTAGGACTAAGGCACAGTCTCAGATCAAGTTCAGGAACTGCAGCTTGCCCAGGATTGAACTCATCTCACCCACCTATTTCTCTGCAATGACTAGACTCTCTAGATTTTCTTTGCTGTTCATGTAACTAAAAGCACTCAGTAATGGCGCTAGGATATTCAATCATTTTGGTTTGCGTTTGGTCTGAAACTGTCAGTTTACTTACAGGTTTCTACTATCAAGGTCAGATCCTTCTTTTTATTTCCTTTTGTGGTAAAATTTGGTAATTTGCCTTTTTTATTAAGCTTCTTTTGTAGAAGTTGGTCTCCTTAACAGTCGGCAGTTCTGCACTTTTTTCTTCCTCCTGTGCTTTCTTTGTACACTTTATTGGTGTGGGGATTTGTACGCTATTAGATTGTACTAAAATATTTAGATGTACTGATTACCGAGTGGCTAAAGATTATATTTTAAGACTGTTCTTGTAACTATAGAGAATACTAGTTTTAAAAAGTGCATGGCATTCAGTTACAGAGTGTCTCCCCAAGATCATAATACACTTTGTTTAGGGGCTTAGCTCTTAGTTGCAAAATGCAATATTTGTACAAGTTTCTGGAAGAGGACTTTAACGGACCACCATAAAAATGGATTAATTAAAGAAATGAAAAGTATCATTAGATAAGTGTTGGAATGGAAACGAGGATTATTTTTCTTTAGTAGGAACTAGCAGCAAGGAACAAGAAGGAAAAAGCAACCTACTTGCTCACATTCCAATTTCCTATCTTCAAAATTTATTCTAGAAACTACAAAGACTCCTCCTGTTTTTCTGCTGGAGTAGTGTCCATAGTCATTTTTGACTATGAACCACCTGTACTCAGCAAACTATTTGTCTCCTCAAACCCCATGCACCAATTTGTCCCCTTAGGGTATAGAGCCAGTTAGATTAAACTCTTCCAGGTCTCTTTCTAATAGCCCTATTTGTTTAGTGTCCTCCTATAGACAGACAAAAGTGGAGATTGACTACTCCAAGATGGTTTAGACCTTGTTGCAGGCCCAGCTGAAAAGGGATTTTAGCACCCATGCCTGTATCATGGTTTCTTCTTCTTCAGCCTTCGTATTTGTTACAATTATACAGGAAACTGATTATCTCCAGTCTCAGTTTTACTGGCATCAGCAGCTACAGTGGTGCCTGCTATTCCCAATGTGACCAGTACATAGATTTCTGTATCTTCAGCATTGATGCTATCTTCAGGGATAGCTCTCCTTACACCGATATCTCTGGTGTTGATGGCTCCTTCATGCTTAGTAAATTGTGGTCAGTGGTGTGAGGCTGGGGTCAGCACCAATTCCATCAGCAGTAAAGTGGCTAAAGATTATATTTATCATAGGCATTTGAGACTTCAGTGCCAAGAGTCCTGACACCTGTACTGGCACTGAGTGGCCTATCAGTGTCCTGGTAACACTGGCCCCATTTTGTGCTGGGAATTCAACATCTACATCCTTGAAGGTTATCAACAGCTGACACTGATATCAAGGTTGTATCTCAAGCTCACCTCAAAACAAATGCTCCTGCCTGAGTTTCTAGCCTGGTACAATCTAACACTATGCATTCCAGATATTCTAGTATAACAGGAACAGGAAGTTTATGAAGATCTTAGAAGTTCAGATGTAAATATCCTCGCAATTCCTTGTTCTCATCCTTGGAAGATTTTTCATCAAAGAGTCCAAAAAAATACAGATATAAGAGGAAGCATTTTACATTTCCTCTAGAGTTTCTCATGATGGATATTGACAATGGGGAGAAAGGAGATTTTGTGACTACAGAAAGATTTCCCACTTCTCTTTCAATGATCCCATATTTTAAGACATTCTTAAACTAACGTGAAAAATGCATATTGACCAATTTGAATCCCTTCTTGTCTCCAAAGAGGGATCTAGAGGTGCCTTTCCATTCTACAACCATGACTTCATGGGCAATGCCCCCAGAAAATAGGGTTCATAGGTTAGTACTAGGCTAACTGCCCTTGTGGGACATTTTAAGCGTAACCAGTTACCCCACATGAAAATCAAACCTTGAACCTTGTGTCTTAACCATTATGCCAACCTCCCAACAGAGACAAGATTGTTCTAGGAAACTTCAAAATATCTAAATGTAGTGACCCCCATCTTCTGAAGACTATGCTGCATTCCTCGTATAAATCTGGAGTAGATATCTCAAGAAAATGTACCAGTTGTTGATTTCATTGTTGCTATTGCAGACATTAAGATGGGAACCAACCTCTCAAAATCTTGTGATTCACCCCTAAAGAGAAATCTTGGACTCTACATTGTTTTGGGAAGTGTGAAAATGCATTTTACATATTTTCTCCAAGATTATTCCATTATTGTCCACATATTATGAAGTTCCAGTAGTATATTGCAGACAAACTCCACAAATCACTGGTCTGGCTGTCCATAGGTCAGGGGACCTTCATGGCATAGCTGATTTCCCAGGTGATAACCATAGCTTCCATTGCCAACAAATTAATCTTTGTGAAGAATGCAGTGAATGGATTAGCTACGGCAGCACATATTGGCTTTAGAGTTCACTACTACACTTGGCTGTATTTTATCTACTTTATTGAGAGTTTTAAGACATCCTTTGTAAGTGCCACTATCAATGACGCTGATATTTTTGAGATGCAAGTTAAAGAGAAGGTCCATGAGATTGAGAGATATGAAAATACCCTTGGAAGTGTGCTTTCAAGCATCACAGAGGATCTTTCATTCTTTCCTGATCTTCTACCTTAGTGTCCCATCCATAACTGGGTTGACCAGCCCTTTCTTTCATCCCCCAGTCTAATATCACTTTTTCTTGGCTGAGAGCAGTGTAGAACTTAAGGCCATCCTGGGGGGGGGGGGGGTCACACTGGCAGCTGCTTTTGTGAGAAGGAATATTTTTTCCTGTAACCTACCCAGTTGGCCCTCTTCCTTCCCCTACATCCATTCCAGAATCATCAAATGTTTTCTGCCATCTTCATGAACCATGCCTCACATCAGAGGTTAGTGATATAAATGACCCCCTCCCCCAAGTCCATTCCTCCCTGCCAGTGCCTCAGACACCCAAGCTGCTATTTGAACCTAGGTTGACTGGGTCACAATTATACCACTGAACTGGTTGTAGAATAATGGGTTTTGAGATTTCCCTTCCACAAACCAATCACAGAAGAAACCCTGAAGGCATAACTAACTGTCCCACTAGTCCCACCCCTAAGGCAGTTGAAGGGGGTAACATGTCTGTCCAATTCAATGCATGTCAGGCCATCATTCAAGATAAATGGATAAGGACTCTGACATCCAGAGGCAACAAAATTCCCCTTTCATACCTCAAAAAGGCCCTTGTTCCTTTTCCCCTGACTGACATCCCTCCATATCAGACAAAAGAGCTCGAAAAAGAATTCATTAACCTTCGAAAAATGAGAACTATTACATGTCCTACCACATCAGAAAGGGTCTTGATACTATTCAAGATTTGTTTTTGTTATAAAAAACATGTTAGACCAGTATTAGATTTAAGTGATCTGAATCAGTTCATCCCAAACATTTCCTTCTGAATATTCTTGATGCAATTTTAATTGCTTGTCTGAGTGAGAGGGATTAGACACATTCTACAGTCATCAAAGATACTTACTTGTGCACCAAAATAGCAAAGGAATGGGGGTGGTGGTCTGTGCTTATAGGAAGAGCAAGCCATTACTAGAAAATGACTTTTCCATTAGGTGTCACCACAGGTCCCTATCAGTTCAGTGAAATCACTTCAGCGAATGGCATTTTCAGTGCACTTACATTAAACATGCAGTTTGTCAAACTGTTCATACTGAGATTGTGGTACAGTGAGGATTGGGAAATTTGCTCTTTCCCCACTGTAGTGCAGTCTCGGAGTTGGTATATATAATTAGCAGGGAGTGTGGGGGGCTGTGCAGAATTCAATGAATGGGATTTCCGATAAAATTCCATTCATTGAAGTGCCACTTGGATGAAGTAATATAGACCCATTACCACAACTGCACTGATGTTCTTCAAACATATGGCCATAGTGGTGGTACACCAGAAACCACAATGAACAAAAATATTTCCTTCCCTAGCAGGATAACCAGCATTTAGCTGCACCAATATTGAAGCACCTGCTGAAAACAAGGGATTAATTTCTGATCACATTCCAGTCTCTAGGACTAGGTCTGTAGTGAACCCTGCAAAGTCGGAACTGTAGCCTTCTCATAGTCTGATGTTCATGGAGTCCAACTTGGACATTGTCAATTTCAGAGTCAGTTTACCTCAAGAGGAAGTTCTGTTTATCAGACCAATGGGTGTGATTCTACACAAACCCTCAGTAGAAGCCCTGTTATGCATAAAAGCACTAGGACTGATGTCATTTACCATTTTCTAAGTCTAACAGACAGATTCTACATTTTAGCTTTGTGACAGACCCTGTGAATGCAATGGTTTCAAAGCTTGAACAGTGTCTCCTTTCAGATCCAGACTTTCTAATTTTGTGAGCCTCATCCCACCTGTGGATGCACACCTCCTGTCTTTTTCTAGGCAACCCCCTTGTCATCCTCACAGGGCTCATCACCATGGACAGATGCCATAGTCCTAGAGAGATAAGGTAATGTCAGGGCACAACAGTCCAATAACTCTAATTACAAAATTATGCCAATCTGCACATAAAGGTGTTGAAGATGAGAGGAGTACTTTCAATCCTGCAGGTTCTTAAGGACTGTTTCCCACATGGTGTTCTTACCATCCTCATAGACAACATTGCCATGGTCTGTTACATATCAGGTAAGGGGTCCCAGATTGTATTCCCTCTACAGGTAGGCCATGCACATATGGGAATGGGGCTGTTTTTGGATACAGACCCATACTTCAGGTCATGTGAGGTTTCTGGCACACATGCTTAGTCACTGCCTTTTGATGCCACAAGTCATTACTAAGCTTGTCAGTGACATGAAGAAACTTGCAGCACTTGGAGAAGCTTTGCATTCCCAACCTTTTGCAAATGCAACAACTTCTTTGCCCCATCCCCACTCTGTGGCAGCAGGCCAATGATGCCATAATGCAGAATTGCCCCCGAGATTACTGTATCCTTACTCCTTGCAATTAATTCCAAAGTTCATGCAGAAAGCCAAAACCAACAGGTCTAGTCATTTTCATGTAGCAACCTTTCGATGTGCTTCCCTCTCATCTGGTCTCATCTTCTGGAGAAGCCTATATACTTGATACTCTTATGAACCCTGTTCAGTGACTGACCTGGATCTTCACTCTGTGTGGCTGCTTAGCTTCTCTACTTCCAGTGATATCCCAGGATGATGTGAATCATTTTAGTGTTGTCCAAATCCTTACCTGTACACCCAGACACTCAAGATGATGAAAATTTATAGAGAACATAATTTTTCAGACTTTACAACCTTCAGAAGTCTACACCATTTTTCATCTTCTGTTCCAGCAGTACTAGATTACATGTCTCAGATGTTTAATTCAAGACCTAGCTTTTCATCAAAGTGCATCTCCTTGTCATTTGGTCATATCCAGCTTTCACCCATTCCCCTATAATAATGCCTTGGCTTTTCTTAATGTACATAAGACTTTCTTAGAAGTATCTTTGTTAGTAGGGCCCCAATAAAGTCCACCTCCTCCTGGAGTTATATTTTGTAATGCAGATGCCAATGTTGAACGAGTATCATCATCACACCTGAAGTTCTTATTTTGGAAGACCCTGTTTTTGTGGCAATTACATCAAAAAGATAAATATCTAGACTTTATGATCTATGCAGTGGCTCCCCTACTTGATTTTTTTTTATCAGAAGGATAGCGTAACAGTTCATATTAACACATCCTTTATTCGAAATGTGGCTTGGGTATGAGCTCTTAGTCAATTTAAATATGTCCATCAACCTTCTGGTCTTTTTTCCCCAAATTATTCCATTGAAGATAAATACCTCTTACATTGTTTAAATGTCAGATAATTGGGACTTAGATCTGAATAATTTAGAAAACATAATCAAAAATGTATTTCTTCTGCATAAACAAATTGAAGTAGAAAGTTTCTAAATTAACTGTGGCAAGATGGCTTACTAATTGCATCACATTGTGTTGTAAAACATATAGCAAACAGCTCTCTCCTTCTCCAAAATCTAATTGTAACACAGCCTTAGCTACAATAGACAGTATCTGTGCAGCTCCAACTTGGGCTTCTCTGCATACACACTGTAAGTTGGATGTGATGGCTATGAAGTGGTACTTCCCTCAGGGTCACAATATTGCATGAGATACTTTCTTGATCACCCAATAAGTTATGTGTGGTACTCTATAGTAGACATTAAGGTGTGTGGATCTGATCATCTTGGGTATGAAAATTATGTACATTCCACTATATGCAAAAATGTTAGTAAGTTTGATTTCAGCATTTTGGCACTGTTGGTAATCTTAAGGGAGGAGCCTTGGAAACACATTTAGAATACAAAGAGGTCCTCTGGCAATTTAAGTTAAATGGTAGCTCCAAGTCTGGATGAGAATATTTCTATATTACCAGTACTGAAATTAAAAGCTGCTAACTTGTAATTTTTATATTTTATCAATTAATGTTTACATTAACATTTGTTCTATTTCAAGAGTTCTTATGGGCTGATTAGATCAATATTTAACAACCTAGTATATAGTTTTTAATACATTTAACACTTTCAATATACTCACATTTAGAAGTGTTTGCATTCAGTTTTGGTTTCTACAGATACATTTATGGATTTTAAAGGGTTTGTTTACTTAATACTTTATTTCTGATAGACAGTAACTGCTGTTACTGTAAGATGAATAGTTTTTGTTTTAATTCAGTCACATGATCTTTTAGTATATCAAGATTGGTCACACACATTTCTTGTTTGATTCTGATGAAGTCTAAATGACAAATGTAACAACTGAAGCTAGATAGTTGCTAAACCTGACTTTTGTATTTTAAAGTTTATATACATTGGAGATTCACTTATTAAACCTGTGTTTTATGCTCTTACATTTTGTTAGTGGTTTTACCTCTGGACCTCTTGGTAGTCCTTGCTTTATGCTATTTTAGCATTTTGTTGTTGTTGTTTTTTAAAATTATGTACTTGCCAAAATGATAGATCTAGATTATGTGAGTCCATCTTGCGTGACAACCCCCTTACCTTCCTTATTGAGGTTTTTTTTCAAGAAACAATCTTTTTATTAGGAACGTGCTGAGCTCCAGAACCATGTACCAGGAAGTATGGAGAGTCTAGATAACACAGAGCATTATGGGAAGATGGGAGAAATTAGATCCTTGGAAAATTTCATGTGTCAAAGTGGCTTTAGCCTGTTTGTAACTCCTAGTGGTTAAAGAGAATTATCTCAAGTCATCTATGTCTATCATTATTGTAAGTCCATTAGTTTTGTTTATAATGTATAGTATTCATACTGACTTGGATATAGATCTGTTTTTATACTGTCTGTGCACTGAGAGGTTCTGACAGCCTGTTTTGGAATCAGCCACATGTATTTAGATCACATGATGCTTCTTCATCATCCTTGGTTTGTTCTTCTCCAAAATCATGAATATTGCACAGGTGCGAGAGGATACACAAACTCTCCACCACCATTACTCTTTCCAGATACTGACACTGGATATGGTGTTGAGTTGCCATCATCTTCTCAAGTTGACCGTAAGTTTGGGGAAGTTCTTGAAATGAGGCATAAAGTAAGATGGCCTATTCACTCCATATAATCTCCACAAAAGATGCTACAAGTGGCTTTTTAGATCCCGCAGACACCCTCATGGCTGATTTCCTCAGCAGACATGAGAATTTATCTTGTAGGCTGGACTACATGAGAACTATCCAAGACTGTCACATTTCTTCTGAGGAGGCCAGAAAACATCATCTGGACTCCCAAGGATTGGCCTTGCTTGATGGAATCTGCCAAGGTAGATTTTAATGTTGATGTACTACCACTTAAAAAGGCTCATACTCTGCAGTCCTGATAACAGATTTGAGAAGCATGCAGAGTCCTGCCAACTGATTTGAGAAGCATGCAGAGTCCTGCTAACCAATTTGAGAAGCATATAGAGTCCTGCTAATTGATTTGATAAGCATGTAGAGTCCTGCTGACCTATTTGAGAAGCATGTTTCTGCATTATTCACATTCTTTTTGAAGATGAATTATCTCTGACAGACATTACGTTTCTCCTTTTTAATTTCTCCTAGTCTTCTGGGTTTCTAATACCATGACGGAAATGGACCCTATTCCTAAGACAAATATTAAAGTTCATGAAATTAGTATTGTTTCAATCTTTGATGTTAGCCAGAACTATTCTTTGCAGTACCCCCAGTGTTCCAAGTATTGACTCCTTCTGCAATTCATATGGTATTGCATATATCAGTAAAATATCTAAATACAATTGTAAACTATGTTATATGAGCCCCATTGCTCCTACTGCCATTGGAACTGTCTAGCTATCCTTCTTCCACATTGCCCCTCATTTCTGCCTGCAAATCCTGGTATTTTATAACTTTATATCTCTCTGTACATAAGACACTGTTGTCACCAAGTGTAGCAATTTCAATGATCAATGCTACTTTTGTCTTCTTTTCATGGACTACTATATCTGTTTTTTCTCGCATCTGTTTTTTAAACTGTTGGTAATGGGTGATCCCATGTGATATAAACTTCACCATTTTCTGTAAGGCTTTGTGGCTCTTATTTCCAATGTTTTTCAGCTACTTTAATATTGTAATGTTTGCACAATCCCCAATGCAACAGTCTTGCCACATTATTATGCCTTTCAGTATACAGTCCTTCTGCCAATAGAATGTCATGACCAGCAACAAGATGTGTGACTGTTTCCAATTCTGTTTTATAAAACCTAAATTTGTCTTTCTCCCACATGTTCAATGGACTTTGTAAACCAGTATTTACGTAGTCCACTATCTTCGGCTGCCAATATTAACCTTTCATCTTTTGGTTTAAATTCACCTGTCCTTAACCATCTGAGATCTGGATATGAGACAGGTTAGCAGAGCATTATGGGTAATGGGGGTGAAATTAGTTGACTAGGGAAGTTTAACATGCTGAATTGACTGAAAGCCTGCAGTTTCTGTTCCTGCTGAGTGACAAGGGTGAACCTGTTTATCTTGTTCTGTATTTCTGGAAAGTACGTAACTTGTTCTTTTCTCTCCCTGAAATCAAATTCTTACATCCAGCTCTGTCCTTTCTGATAACAAATGTAAATTGTTTTACATCACCCTGACGTCAGACCCTAATTGGTTTCGGAGTACAGTTTTTATATGTATTTTATATGTAATGTTGATGTACTGCTTCAGTGACAGGAAGAAGATTAAACATTGAGCTTTAAATATTTCTTTGAGAATTCTAGTATATTTTAAAGGTTTCTAAAGACGCAGTTTGCTTACAAAAGTGTAATTCTATGCTATGAGAGATACAGAGCTGAATACCTGAAATATTATCCCCAGGATTCACGAAGCCTCCGTGTAAGAGTTATAACTCTTACACGGAGGCTGCAGTTAAAGTGAGTGATGTCAGCATGCTCTGCATATTCATGAGAGCATGCTGAATCACACCCAAGTCGAACACGGCCGTGTAAGACAGTAGGGGGCGTGTCCGTAGGCTGATCCCTGCAAGCGGACACGCCCCCAGAAGTGTAAAAGTGTCCAAAGGACACACCCACAACAGAGTCCACGCAAATGTGAATAAACACAACACAACACATGCCCCTACAGACTATTAAACATAAAAGAAATATAAATGTACGTCATATTTTTTTTAAATTGTAAAGATGTTTAACCGTGAGTGCGCTCGTTTGCTGGCGTGCCGTGGCGCAGCTACAGTTAGCAGTCAGTGTGAAAGCATATAAGAACTACATATGCAAAATAAGCCAGGAAGCAATAGCGAAGCGGTAGAGATGCCGGCTGCAAAGCAGGCATTCATGGTTCGAGCCCCCACAACACAATTTTTTTTTCTCAAAATAAGCAGGAAACAAGTCCCTGACACATATATGTACACATAAAACCAGAATATATGTAAAATGCAATGTAATAGCCTATTTATATTGAATAAATGTGACCTAAGAAATGAATATAAACTGCCAGATATGCCCATAGCTGAGCTACAGTTCAACAGAGTGAGGTTATGTGCCCGTAGATAAGCATAGGTTTAACTGGTGCAAAATGAGTGCCTGTAGCTGAGCAGCAGTTTACCACGCTAAATATATGTGCCCCTAATTGCGCTAAGCGGCATATACGTGCCAATAGCCAAATGAGTGTTAAACCGGCGTACCCCGTTTGCGCGGAGCTGCGCACCGCGCAAACGAGCTAACCGACGGGCAACGGTGAGCAAGCCGTATCCAAAATGCCTTTACACAGACACACCCCTCAACATGTCTAGACAGTCCTGAAAAATAAAAAGCAGTGTCCAGGTTCGAACCCAGGATACTATACACCAAAGTCAAGATACAGAACCACTAAGCCATGACAGCAGTACATAGAAATGCAATATCAGCTCATATATAGGAATGAATACAAACCACAGCATGACAATGCAGGTTTACTGAAGTGGATACAATTCCAAACTGGCCAATCACAGATATGTGCGGGAAAAACGGACTATATAAGCCCCATAGGCGGGAATACACAGCATAAACGATTGTAGAACAGACCTGCAGTTAGAATGTCAGGTGTAGGTGAGGGTAGTCGCTTCCGGCGCAGAGGTGGGGTGTTGAGGAGTCCAGGTACATGGCCTGGCTCCTAGTCCATAACCATGAGGCCCAACTCATGCAGGGCCAGGTCCTTTGGGGAGCGTACAAGGCTGAGGCGTGGGACCAGTTGGCTCATGAACTCACCAGTGCCACAGGAATTCCTAGGACAGGTGAGCAGGTCCGTCACCACCATGCGGACCTGAAGAGACGTAAGCAGGACCAACTGAACTGTTGGATCCAGGAGGCCCGGCAATCACCCAACGCCCCACCACTGAGTAAGTATAAATTAATTATGTTTGTAGAAAGTTAAACTACCTGAAATCATGGAGATGTGTATTCCAATATTACTTCATTTATATTACAGCTGCAGGTGTCCGTTCTGCGAACCGCAGAGCCTATGCTGATAGGCTGGTGCGGTTGCGCCACCAGGCAGGTCAGTAATCCACAACTAGTAACTGTAAATATGTATAAATGTATGACAGTTAGCATAAGAGTGCAGTGTAGCCAGGAAGGAATTAAATCTGCAACTCACAGAGTGTGAAAGTTTATGCAAGTATTGCCTGATTACAACAGTTCCCAGCCTGTAAGATGAAACTAATCATGAGACTGTCCAACACATATTTGTAAATAAAACTGCACTGCCTGTAAGAAAATAGTACACAAACAGCAGCAGCAGGTAGAGTATAGCTGCAGAAGAGGATGAATCCACCTGTGTGAGATGAATACATGTGGAAACTCTGAAACATGACAGAAGTGAGAGTGCTGGAAATAACTGCAATAATTCTGTTAAAACATGTCAATAAAGCCTAGCAGTACCAGTCTGAATAGTAAAATGAAAGCAAGTGAGAGAGTGTGAGAAAGTGTCAGGAATACAGCACTACAGTAGTAATAACCCCTGAATAAAGTATACTGCAGTCAGGACATAATTAAATGCATGTGAGACCCAAAACCAAACAGAAACATCTGTTCAAAGTGTTGCTGCATGTGGAATGTGTACACCAAAATCTGGATATGCTGCTCCCAGTCTGAAATATGCAGATAGGATGACTGTCTGATATTCCAAACATCCACACCTGTCTACAGTTATAGAAAGAACAGTCAACAGGAGATGTATCTGCACAAATTTCGATATGACTTGTGTATGAACAGCAATAAAATGTAGACTTATGTTGCAGTAACAGTCCCATCTGCAAGGTTAAGTAGTTAACATATAGGACACTGTAGTCAGAACAGTAGTGTGTATATAACTGTAGCTATTAGAAATGTACAGCATATGTGGTTGTATTTGAAGGTGTTAATAATATGTCTGATTTACCCCACCCTCTAACCATCTATAACCCATTCCACGGGAAATGGTATGTGCAATCACAATTACCACCCCTGGACATCTGTCCTGTTGGGTCATATATATTTGCATGTCTGTTGATGCATCCGCCCCGTTCATACATCCACACCTGATGGCCTGTTGCCATCAACCAACCCTGCATGTTGTTGGACTGTGTATTACTGTTGAAATTATGCATGTGCTATGCACGCTGTTCAATGGTGTGAATAACTGGGTGTGTGGTTAATGGGAATACTAATGCATGCTGTTAAAACTAACTGTGAATGGTTTTTATATGTCACTAACCCAAACTGTAATGACATAATGCAAAACATAGAACGACAGGGAAGGCGGGTTCCGGCGGACCCACCTCTCCCACCTCAGCTGGCGAGTGCACCTGGCACTAGTGCCGAGTCTGGACCCTCCTCCGGTGGCCCTGTGCCACCTGCGGGTGGAAGCGCTGCAGGGGCGGGGCTCGCCCCTCTGCAAGTGTGGCTGGAGGAGATCCACCACTCACCCTCCGTAGCGTCCGGACTGTGGTGCGTAGGGAGATTCGGGACTCTGTCCTCGAGCCCCTACGCCAGCTCGAGGCACGGGTGGCGCAACTAACGGGCTTGCCCGTTGCCCCGCCTACACAGCCCCCAGCACAGCCCTGTCCTGGGCAGTGAAGGAACAGTGGCAACTGCCTATGGGTGGGGATATCAGTTCCACTGTTGCCATCTGTGGGCTCATGGGCTCTGGACATCCCAACCTCCGTCCACGTCATTTGTGTAACCCCCCCCACACGTGTCATACACCGCCCCTGTATGCGTCTTGTTTGTCTTGTCTGTTAACCTACCCAACCTACCTCCCCAGCTGTACCGACTACCTTCACCTGACATACCACTCTCACCTGAAAAAAAAAAAAAAGGGCACTCTGTACCCACAATAAAATTACGCCCCATACATAGCTGCCCATTCCGCACACATGTCTACTGCACATGGAACCCATCAATTCAATTGGCTGTACAACAGGTATTATTGTTGTCCTGACACCTCTTTCAGGGGTGGAAGGTTTCAAATGTCACACCAAATTACATACATATGCACAGCTGTTGCTGCTGAAGAAATGGGCAGCTATGGGCCTTACCTACATCCCTCCTGCACATCCCAAGCTTGTTTCCCTACTGTCTTACCCTCTTTGTGACCCCTTTTCACCACTTTCCTGTCTCCCGTTTTCTTTTCTTTCAAAGAAAATAGCGGTGTCTTGTGTCTTGTGAGCTAACCGCCAGTGCGCATCGTGAGCTCAGCGCAAACCAGCGCTAACCGGTTACAACTGCTTAAAAGTGCCTTAGTCACTTTGATTGACAGGTCCTGTACTCAGTTCAAAAGAAAAATAAAATCCCACTGTGAGTCCCGAACCTTGGCAACTATAGTCTGCATGACTTACCACTAAGCCATGACTCTTACATAGAAACACTGTGCTAAAGTAAATATATCATTTAACAGTAGGAATGAATGTAAAGGGAATATAGCTGTGTAGTACACAAAGCATGACATTTAGAATCACAAACAAAACTGGTGGATTTCCATAATAGTAGTGTGTGAACAGAAACAGCCATGCTAGCTGGAAGCTAGTAGGTAATAATGTCACCATAGCACCTTGCAAGACACACACATACTCACAGCAGGATAAGCACTGCCCATACCCCACAACCCCTTACAGGAACACATCGGGACCAAGTAATAAAATATGTGGAGCAAAGGGACAAAACCAGGGACACATTACAAATGAAGTTACAACAAATGCAGACAGTTCAGAAAGTAACAGGGTCTACACCTTGTGGGATGTTTGGAAGGGTATGCAGTCTGGAACTTGAATGTTTGTCACCATATCCCGACTTGAGGCCAGAATGACCTGCCAGATAAAGGTGTGCATGAGATGATGACCAAATTATGAGGCAGACATGTGGACAGCCTGCAAATATCTGTACACATGACGGGTACAACACCACCATATTTGAATAGTTAAGACCCTAGACATAGCAACAGTGAATGTCTTACAGGGATGCCCCACAGACCACATGTGAAATGTACAAACAGTAGGCAGAAAGGTGTAACACATGCAATGGCAACTATGGGTTCCAGAAAGTATTCACCACTCGCATGGCAGAAAAGGTGTAGTAATACCTATGCTCATGCTAACCCACAGTCACACCTGCAGCATACCAGACATATTAATGGGTGCACACCACTGATATGTACCATTCCATGAGGCACATAACTGGTGAACCTGAAAGCCTCTGGGGCCTGCTCAGCAGCATACCCACATATGCTAATAGATGTCAAGGCCCACACCATGGCCAGACCACACTGCATGCTGTAACACCCTAGCAGATATAGCAAGCATTCCAGGGTGTGAATGTACATGGGAAATAGGAAAGCTACAGCAGCACACAACAGTCAAGACACCTAGCAGGCACACCAGTACTGACAGTGAAGGGCAACTATCGAAGACGTAGCAACAGAATGCAAGCAAAGGTGAAAGGAAAGCACACACACACACATGCACACATCAACAATAGTAGTAGTTGTTAGTGTACATACACAGTCAGTACAGGAAACTGGAGAAATGAATGGAGGAATGTTAACCCACAACCCACAGAGTAAAATTAGAGATACCAACCTTTACACTCACAGAATGTTGTCCACAGCATAACAGCATGGTCCCTGCCATTAACATCTGAAAGGGCTACGCCTATTCCACACACCCTTTTATAGCACAGTTCTGCAATCACAGTGAGAACTGCAATCAGTACACAACAGGCTGCATGCAATTAGCAAATGCTGGCTAACAATTGGTGCAGAGGCCATCACATGGGCATATGCAGATACCTACAAAAGTATGCTGTAGTCCATGTCCACGCATGCAATAATTACATTGCACCTGGAGAGAGACAGAGAGACAGAGAGACAGAGAGACAGAGTGAGAGAGAGAGAGAGAGAGAGAGAGAAAGGGACAACCACACCCAGAACTATACTGCAAATAAGCAGACAGACAGCAATCACAGCAACAGCTACCTGGAAGCTGCAACAGTGAACCGGAGCAGCAGGACAGAGAGACAGACATTCGCAGACACAGCTGTGACAAACACAGGTACTGTAAAGTAATACTATCAAGGTGTACATACTGTGAACCCTCCATATGTGTTATTGGGCTGTATCCATATGTATATGAAGATGTGTAATGGGCAGGGGATATACAGCACCTATCAGTGAAGGCTGTACATACAGTTGTATGTGTCAGCATCTATGTGCACATATATATGTCGTCTGATTGTAGGTTGTACTGCCATGTACTAATTACATTACAGAGCTATGTATGCTTAGCAGTATGTTAGTGTGTGTATACAGTAAGGTAGACATATATGCTGACATACCTGTCCAACATATGGCTATGTAGTCATGTCAACATATGTATGTGTAGATATCTTATATGTATATGTGTACATATGATATCCATATATGTATACATACATAGAGAGAGAGAGATGTAGGACCACATAGACAGATGCTGATAGAATGTTGTAGCGACATAACTATGTAATGCACACATGCAGAGATAGAAATATGTAGATACATATACATAGACAGACTGATCTGACCACCTACAGGTATGATTGTATATGCTGACCTGCAACACAGCCTGCCCCCCCCCTGTCGCCCACACCCCCTCTGTGCCCCCCCCACATCTACAGCAGAATATGTACATCAATATATATATCTGTGCAAATGCATACACACATATGTACATGTATATAGAAATAGACATATAGACATATCTTAATACATAGATATATGTATAGAGAGAGAGTGAGAGAGATGTATACAGAGCTGGAGTGAGGCACATGTGTACAGATGTATTGCAACTGGTGCCTGGGGACAAAGGCATGGAGTGAACACCAGTGTCACATCCGGAGTATCATACCACAGTCCAGATCACCTACACAGGTAACCACCATATAAATGAGTGTCCGCCCACCACTGCATGTGTCAGGGGTGGTCAGGGTCAGACATGTGTACAATAGTGGCCCCAATGATAGTCACAGTGGCACACTATCCCTGGAACAGCTGCACATGGTATGTGTCCGCACACATGGTCAGTCAGGCATGGACATGTAGGTCGGTGTACCCCCCACAGCACGTAATGTATGCCATGGTATGGACCTCACACGACAGCAACAGATATGTAGAAGGACACAGTGACATGTACAACACGGTGACAATGCACCCAAACACAGTACCATTGCACAGTGACTGTCACCACCATAGAGTACACGTATGCCGCCCACGTACAGGTTACCACCCCCAGATGCACATATGGAGGTCACACCCATGACAGATGTCCAACAGGCAGTGTACCACCGGCCACCATACACGACCTACCTGTCTGCTGTGTGTCGTCTGTGCCACTGCAATTTAGTGCACATGTGTAGGTACGGGTTCAGACTCACAGACAGGACACACCCTGCAACAAACCACACAGTGTTACGATGCGAGACTCCCCATGTGTACATGTCACACATACCCCTGCTGCATGTCACTGAGATAGGTAATATGCCATATGTGTCACCCTGTGTAACTGTGTGTCGGCAGCAGGTACCATCACACCACATGTGTCACAATTGTCAGGTTAGCAGAACAGTACGCTGCTGTAGACACGGGGGCATTAGCATATTGCACAGTATCGTATTACAATGTCATGTATTGTGTTGTATTGTATTGGTATGGTGAGGTGCCTCCTGCATGGAGTGGAACCACTGGTGCTGTGCTCCAGTGTACAGGTACATACCCTGTAGTCCAGGTAGTGTAACATAGCACCTCTATATGTGTGTTTAGCGCCTGTCAGAGGGTATGTAGCATGCAACTGGGGATACCAGCAGGTCCCGTCCATGTCGTGTAGTCTGCTCACCTGTGGGTGTCTCTCACCTGGATAACTGTGATGACCTTGAGGTTAGGGTCAGCAGGGATACCCATGCCTTAATACAGGGGGAGGGTGGGGTGACACCTGCACTGACCCTGTCCGCCACAATGTGGTCTAGCTGTGGTGTAGGTGAAATATGTGTAGTGTACTAACCATGGGCATAGAGGATGGTTCCTGAACAGGTCGCTAAATAGGTCAGGTAGGCCTCCTGGTCATCTGCAGTATCACGCTTGATGTCCCACTCAACATTGCCCATGTGGTCAGTGTGATGGGAAATAGATCCTTACCAGTGCTGCTCAGACATACCCTCCCTTCAGAGAGTGATGCTCTGTCTCGTAGTAGCTTACATCAAGTGTGATACAATCAGTATATGGCTGGGGTTCGACGGACAGGATGCTGTCCCTTTGTGGACAGTGTCCTGGACATATATGGGAATGCATGAGCCATGTGGTCTTGGAGATGTCTGTAGAAAGCAATTGTGTAGGGGTCAGCATTGTGTGATGTCTCTGACACTGGCCCAGTGGGCTGTAAGGATACCATATCAGTGTTACAAAGTGTAACGTCTGTATCTGTAATGTTGTGCACTGTAGCCATCTGTGCTGGTGGTGGAGGTGGGATATGTATATCCAGGGCAAGCAGGGTGTTGTCAGCTCACAGTAGTCGCCGATGTCGCCATACAGTACCTAGACACAAACACACAGAGTGAGGAGGTGCACCCCACTGAAATTGGTGTTCTGACTGCTGGTGTCCAGTAGTATGTCGTACGTAGCCTGGCAGGTACTGTACAACAGTTGATGGCCGAGCACTGCTACCTGGCCATCTACATGTGTATCCACCAATAGACAGACAGCTGCCACATATGTGTGATATGTGTTATTATGACAGTCAAGTAGCATGTGTATTATGTGTGCCAAGGTCTGCCAACATAGATTGCTGATACCATGTTATCTTTATTCCCAGGTACATGGCCCACCCGAGACATGCAACCTACTCCGTGGCTGAGGATGAGGAGATACACCAGAGCCTGGTGCGGGACTATGCAACACTCTTTCCCGCACCAGCCAGAATCAGCAGGTGAGGGCTGCACTGTGGCAGGACCTTGTCCGGCGGGTAAATGATATAGGCATGCATAATAGGACATATGAGCAGGTACGACATCACTGCAGTGATTTGATTAGACATGTCCATCAGCGTGCATCAGATATCCACAGGCAACAGGTCGCCACAGGTGGTGGGGTGGCTACACATCCCCCACTCACCAGACTGGAGGGACTGCTCCTGAGTGTAGTGGCTCCAGTCCACCTGCAACAACAACAGCAGCAGACATGTGTCATGATGGAGGCTGGAGCCGCACAGCAGCAGGACACTGAGCGTGCAGGTAATATGTCACATGTGTAGTTGACTGTTGTGTACACTGGTAGTTAATGCATGTGTGTGGTGTGTCCTTTGTTTGTAGCTGCAACCATAGTATATAATGTGCAAGTGTGATATCCGCAATATTAGCTGCAGACCTTTGAAAGGCGACTGTGGTTCACCTGACCTGTATCATACTCCGTAATATTGGCACAGTTGTGCCCACTAACATTAGTTTCCTCCTGTCTGCAGGACCCTCCGGTATCACTGCAGTGCAGCCTATCCATGCTGGTGAGTGTCTATTTACTTTACCTGTTAAGATGTTGGTAGTAATAGTACCTTTTGGCACACTTAGTGGTGCCCCTTGTATGCATGTAGGTGTGTCTGTGTCTGTGTGTCAATATCACGCATACTGAGTACTGTTCAATTGTGTGAAACTGTGTGCACGTGTGCAAGTGTGCAAGTGTGCAAGTGTGCAAGTGTGCAAGTGTGCATGTGTGCATGTGTGCATGTGTGCACGTGTGCACCTGTGCACCTGTGCACCTGTGCGCCTGTGTGCATGTGCGCACGTGTGCATGTGTGCATCGCTGGCAGTGTGAAGACATTGTAAACTGTGTTTCCTGTTTACTTCCCACAGGTTCTGTTGCTGCTCTGGTGTTATCTAGCAGGGAAACTGAGTCAGGTGCCGTGGGTACTGCTACTGATGACATTGTTGTAGTGGCACAGGACGGTATGCCAGGGTCCGCCATTGGTCAGCCAATTGACAGTACACAGCTGTCAACACCATCCATGCGCACAGTTATCCTGCCATTACACCCCTTGTCACCACTGTCCCTAGGTGATGGACAGCATACAGTGGGCATCGACCAGGGTAGTGTGGTACCTGCGGCACATGCTTCCCCACACAGCAGCCATGGGCATGGCCCAGACATGGTGCCACACAGACAGTTGTCCAGGGGTTCTCGTGGGAGCATCCATGGGCGTACTGCCCCTGGCAGACGTGCCCACAGAGGACTTACAACCTCAGCTATGTTCCGGACTGTCATGCAGGCACAGTCACATATGGAACGGTACACCAGACAGGGTCTGAGGGAGCTGACAGCATGTCGCACAGCCATGACCGATGGTATGCGTGACATTGCGGCCGCCATCCGTGATTTCACCAACGTCGTAGACAGACGTTGTGGGGACATATTAGACCGTCTCAACAACTACATGTCCATGAGCCAGGGTGATGGTGGGCAGTTGCGTCGTCGACGTGGCCGTATGCCAGCAACAGCAGCAGCTGGCAGTCGGCATGGACGACAACAGGGCCGCGGCCGCCCCCGTAGTGCCAGCAGCAGCCCCAGCAATGCTGGTTCTGTGCTGTCATCAGACCGCCCCAGGAGACCACGTGCACGTGGCTCTGGCCAGGGCCGACAGGGCTCTGTGTCCAGTCAGCGAACACCTGCTTCCGATGACAGTACCCAGTCTGGGTTGGTCCCGGATACGGTCCGTAGCACCCCTGCAAGGCACAGGTACCGTGTCCGTGCCCAGAGACACTGATCTGTATGGCCTGGCAGGTACAGTCTGTGGCTGTCCACAAACACCAGTAAATGGCAGCCATGAGGTGGAACTGTGTGCATCCATACACACATGCAATATAACAACACCTAGGGCTACCGCACACGCACACACTGCAGCAACACTGCCCCACCTTCTACTGCTGTCCCTCACCAACACACATACACATACATGTCAATTGGTGGTATGGGTGGCTGACCCAGGCATACCAGGTTCACACCCTGTGCATATGATGAAACTGTGCCACCTCCTGCAGTCTGTAACAACTGTGCAGGTACAGGTTAACATGTTACTGATGCACAGGGTGACCACATAGATGTGTAGTAATAGTATCATGTGTTGAACAGTACTGTGTGCTGATTTAATTGTGGGTATATCACAGCATGCCTGATGCAGTATTTGTGTGATTGTCATGTCCTGTTGTCTACACCCATGGTAAGTAACATAGTGTATCATCTGCACATGTTGGCATACTAGTGGTAATGATGTCAACAGCAGCCTACATACATAGGTAGCACAGGGGATGGGTAATGACTGTAGTAACACACAATGATGGACATGTAAATTGCAAGTGGCATGTTGGCCACACTAGACTCTGCAATGCAGATGTGTGAGGACGTTGATATGTGTGCATAACTACACAAGTGGTACAGGACACATAGGTGCACACTAGCACTGCATGCACACACCTCCTACCATACTAGACAGCCCCAACACACATAACAAACTGTCACGGAGGGAGAGTCCCCATACATGTCAGGGATACTGTGGTGGCAAGCCAGGAGCATACATCCTACTAAGTATGGCACCACTGTGAGAAGGATCGGTGTCTGTTATTTGACATGTGTATTACTGCAGGTATGGGCACATGGGTTTATATCCAGTTATTGTACATCCTGACAGTACATGCATGTTCCGTACACTTGTGTGCACTGAGACTGGACCCTGGCCATCTGACCAGTGTGTTTCCATGTACATGTGCATAGCGCCTGCATATGTGCAGTGTTACCTTATGGAACTGGTACAGCTTGTTTGTTGTACAATGGACTACATGGAGCACTGTTCACTGTACCTTTGTTTGCATGCATGTTTGCTTGCAATTACCCTGGAATACCGATCACACCTGCAATGCATAGTTATAGGGCTTCTGTGGACTCCTAGTGCCATCTGTGTAGCCTACTGTATGTATGGCCGTGTCCCACTTGAGAGGTTGCTACTGTTTGACCTGTTCACATGTACATTGACTGTGACACAGTGCATATGACCTGCCTGACATGTGTCCACGTGAGCAGTCATGTATGCTACTGCTAGGTAGTCACAGGCACTACACCTTCACACATCCATCTCCTGTTGAACTACCTGCTTTGCTTGGGACAGCCTGCACCTGTCACCCCTGGCCTATCGGATATTGGCAAAGCCTCTTGCTACCCCCATAGTGGCTATGTTAGGCAGGGCTCACATGACAAACCCACCTTCATAGGTATCACAAGGGTTAAGACACTAAGAGCAATGCTACACAACGCCAGATGTCTAATCCTCCACATGCATGCACCCAAAACACTCCTTTGCAGGGGAAACATCGATATGTGTGCAGTAACAGATGCCTGGTTCAGGGCTACTGGGGGCACACCAGCACTACCGGGTGTAACCCGGTTGATTCCTTTGCTACAGTCACCAAGGCCATTGCCGAGGGGAAGGTGGTTCACACAGCCTACCTGGGCCTTGCAAACACCTTGGCAACAATACCCCACTTGGGCATTCTAGGCAAGCTCACCAGCCTGAATATGAGCCCCTATGTCACTAGATGGATTGCACAGTGGCTCATGAACAGAACACACATGTTTAGCATTGCTGGAGCCATGCCACACCCCATAACAGTTCCAGGATGTGTCCCAGAAGGCTCAGTCCTGGGACCCTCTTGTTAGGTACATATTTATTGGAGGTACAGGCCAACACGGATGAACTGTGGCTGTCCAAATATGCAGATGACTGCAAACTGGACAACATAATCGACTACCCAGCTGACACAGGCATCTTCCAAAGGGGCATCATAGCAACAGACAACTTGTGCCAGGCCCATGGCCGTCTGCTGAACAGTGTGTAGAAGGGGACTGTGCATCCTGTAGTCTGTTCACCTAGTTACCAAAAGGGACATTGTCCCCACACACACTAACCTCCTCAGCCAGAAACACACACTTGCCAATTGCAGGATTCAAACCCCTATCTGACTGTTATGACACGTGCGACAGGCGCATTAGCTGAGCACGCTATTTGCATTACTGGGGGTTTTCTCTTCCCCTGCTATACTTATAGAGTGCTGACATCATCAGTATTTAGAAAAGGGTATGGACATCCTGTAGTGTCCTATCCTATTTGCCAAAAGGGACACGTCCCTCGCACACTAACCCCCCTCACACAAACACACACACTTGCCATTCACAGGAATCAAACCCCTACCTAGTTATGTTATGACACTTGAGACGGACGCATTAGCAGAGCGTGCTATTCGCATTACTGGGAGTTTTCCTTTATCATGCTCTACTTATAGGGTGCTGACATCAGCAGTGTGTAGCAAAGGGGAGGGCCATCCTGTAGTCTGTTCACCCAGTTTCCAAAAGGGACTTTTCCCTCACACACTAACCCCCCTGACACAAACACACACACTTGCCATTCACAGGAATCAAACCCCTACCTAGTTATGTTATGACACTTGAGACGGACGCATTAGCAGAGCGCGCTATTCGCATTACTGGGAGTTTTCCTTTATCATGCTCTACTTATAGGGTGCTGACATCAGCAGTGTGTAGCAAAGGGGAGGGGCATCCTGTAGTCTGTTCACCCAGTTTCCAAAAGGGACTTTTCCCTCATACACTAACCCCCCTGACACAAACACACACACTTGCCATTCACAGGAATCAAACCCCTACCTAGTTATGTTATGACACTTGAGACAGACGCATTAGCAGAGCGCTATTCGCATTACTGGGAGTTTTCCTTTATCATGCTCTACTTATAGGGTGCTGACATCAGCAGTGTTTAGAAAGGGAATGTGCATCCTGAGTGTCGTTTCCTGTTTGCCAAAAGGGACATTTTCCTCACACAAACTTACACACACGCCAACCTCACACACAGACAGACACACACACACACACTGAGCACTTGCAGGATTTGAACCCCTATCTAACTATGTCATGACACTTGAGACGGACGCATTAGCGGAGCACGCTATTCGGATTACTGGGGAGTTTCATTTCTCCTGCTGTACTTCTAGGGTGCTGACATCATCTGTGTTTGGAAAGGGGAATGTGCATCCTGTGGGGAAGCAGACACCAAGCACACTATGGCTAAGCTGTCATTCCCTAGGGCAAACAGCCTATTGTTGACCTCTACACCATTATGTTTAATTGTCAAATGCACATTATTTGTTGCTAATAGACTGTTTGCATATCTTTATTGCCATAGCATTCCCTGTTGGTATGGACAACCTCTGCATCTGTGGAAACTGTTTGCATATGGGAGGGATCCACTATATCACGTATGTCTCTGTAGTCATTTCACTGTGTGCACTGGGCAGACTGCTGTAATGTGGTTGGACCCTGGCATAACACATGACAATACCAGATACGTGTGTCCCACTGCTAAACCAAGATTTGGACTATGTGTGTGAGCATGCCCAGTTCAGCCTTCCCATGGCATGTTGTCAAAGTGTGTGAGCATGCCCAGTGTGATTATTCCATATGTTGGACTCTGCAGCCCACCACATTTGTGGATGTGTGTGAACTTCACAAACTATCACCCGTTCATGGTTGTGGGTTGTGTGTCATGTTGTGTAGTTACTGTACAACTGCTTTGTGTGTCAACACAACAGGATTATACTGTGCCTGCAGTGTTTGCATGGGATACTTTGCATGCAGTCGTCAACATCCTTTCACACTGACCTAACACTGTAGTACTGTATAGTGTACTGGCAGTACTTTGACTGTGGTGGACAGTAACCTGGGCTTTACTGCTATCACTGCTTTACATTCTGATCATGGGCACAACAGCCTGGTCGGGGCCAGTTGTGTACATCTGACCATGTTGCATTCTGTTCTGATATGCACTACTTACACCAGACTTGCCCAACATTGTTAGTGTATCCCACAACATAGGTGTACAATTGCATACACTAGCGTTGTGCCCTAGTCCATGGCTAATGCAAGTTGGAGAGTGTGTTTGTCCTTCCACACACATTGTAAGTGGAGTTTGCCATGACCAATGTAATGGTTGGTATACTGTGCCTTTGTCTACCTGTGACATGACAGTGATATCCTGGATGAACCTACCATCTCCCGTCCACCCATCAGGATTCCTATTGAGGAAGATTGATAAGTGACTCTATGGGTAGCCTGTGCTGAGGGTTCACTCATGGGTGGGGTGGCTTCTGTGTTATGGATCACACAGTACAGCCTGTCCCATGTAAGTCAGTGCTGGGGTTCAGGTCTGTCATGTGCATAGCTCACTGCCATTCAGATTGTACTATGTGCAGCATTTTCATTGATGCCAGCAACACATGCAGAACATGGCATGTGTGTAGGCTGATTGATACTCCTGATGTGGTACTGTTGGGGACTTTACAGTTGATGGAGGTGTCTGCTGAGGTACATCCCACAGGGGCTATTGTAGTCGATTGACCCACTGATGCAGGAGGACTGCAGAGCCACAATGACCTCACCTTGTGTAGATCTGACATCCTTCATGATTAGGTGGGTATATGGTATGTTTCTGTAAACACTACAGCACATGTTTGTCCAGTGCAGGATATCTATCACCCTGTGTCCCCAGGTCTCTCATTACATGTTAACTACATAATGGGTTAACACCTATGTGGTAATTGGTGGACACTTACTGTATATCCACGGGGTTGACTATACACATTTCTGCACTTAGCTTGCTGACATAGCTATGGCACCAGTTGTCTGTTTGTATGTGGCCCTTTTGTGGGATGCATGTGTCAGCTGGTGGATCATATGTGGTGAGCGGTTTGTAGTCCTCTGCAAACATGTTAGGACACAGTCCTTCCATGTTTGCCTGTACCTATGGGACATATATACCAGACGAGGGGGATACGAGGTCCAAGCCTTGTGGGATGCCAGTTATATCTGGTTTGTAGTCTGACATGGCTGAAGCATGTCTGACCATGTCTGTTCTGTCCTTGGTCTGGTTTGCAACCCCTCTACTGACATGTGGGTTTATATTTACACTGGTGAGCCTATCTATACTGAACATGTAGGGTATTGTATAGACGCCTTTGCAAGGTCCAGATCCACTGTGTGGATCACATTGCCCTCATCAATGACCTGAATGACTGTTTCAATTGGGTCCAACATGGTTAGGGGCAGGATCTGCACTTGGGAGGGCCACACTGTGTTGGGTCCGGTGTCAGTAGGTCCCCGACATCCATATTTCTGTGGTACATGCTGCTCCTTTCCATAGCTGTGCAATCTGGGCTTCTCAGGATTCTGGGGTAGTACTGTTCAGTATCCACTCAGGCAACACCTTTGTTGAGAAGGACCACTGTTGCTGTACACTGCTCTTTGGGTACATATTCTGTGGTACGGCTGGCATTGAGCAGTAGTGTGGTGTGGCATTCCATTCATCTTAGACTCCATGTTGCACATCGCCCAGGTCACCATCTCATACCATTGCTGCTGTGTGTTTTGCTTTGGAGATGTTGTCTGTTACCTCAGCATCTGCTATGTCAGGGGGCCAGCTGTCTGCTGGGATACATATTCTGCATACATGGGGGTGTGTGGGTTTGCACTGCACCTGTCGGGATGTATGTTGGCAATATGTGTGTGTGTTTGTGGTGTTTGTGTGATTCAGTCCATATCTGTGATTTCACAAGATGGCTCCTACCATCAGTTGTGTAAGCCTTAGGATTATCCTTCATGTCCTGTGCAATTTGTATCTACATAGGTTCATAGGTTCATACTAGGCTATCCACCCTGGGCATTTGTTAGGCTAGCCAGAGTGTGTGTGGCTTTTGAGACCCCTTGCTATCTGGATATTATGGCCATGTATTGTTTGCTTAGCTGTGCCTCTGTCTGGACATCACACAGTGAAGACCCCCACTGTAACTCTACAATCATCCATCCACTTGCCAAGATTCCTGTTGAACAATGTCAGTGAGGGGCTCTGCCTAACATGGGGTGGGAGTCTGGTCCAGGGTGTGAGGAGCCTCTGGATTATGTATCTGTCCCACCAGCACATCCTATTTCATTATGTGTTGGGGTTGACATCTCTCACTCGCAGCTCCAATGGATATGTGTTGTCTGGGGTGGAGCAGGTCCATCACTCCTGTGTTAGGCATGGCCTCCTACAACAGGCATGCAATGCCTCTGTGTGGGCAGTCTGCGACTGTAGTCAGCTGGGGTGTCTACAGCCTAGCAGCATATGACATATATGTATGACACTTTATCCTCTTGGTAAGGTACCTTTGCAGTCTTCCTAACTGCTGCAGGTGTCAGGTAAGGTAGATCCCACATGAGTCATTGTACTGGATTATGGGTGTGATTGGGATAACGTATAGGGGCACAGTGGCCTCTGTTGCCATAGATGTGACTCCTTTCCTAATACAGTGTCACATGTACACAGTCTTCCTAGCCACATTGGCAATGTGGGTGTCACATAACAGGTTACTGTTCACTTGTGTCCCTTGGTCCCTGGTTACTCCTTCCATACATAATGGTCTACCACCTTTGTGGTATTTCGTGGTACCTTGTCTGGTATTTGGTGGGACATTCATACTGTCCAGTGTCTTCCGGACGGTTGGGGGGGGGGTTATTGTGTGTGAGAGTGCGGTCTGTAGCATACTACAGACTGCACAGCAGTCTTGCCTACAGTTAGTTGCACGTGGGTGAACTCCACTGCCTTGTACATTGTCAGTTACCTGGACGTCTGGGTGTCTGTGCTGCCTATGGTTACTCACCTCCTTTTATGTAGTGTTCCAGGTTTTGGGGCCATGACACATGGTACATGGTATAACCTGGTAGTGCTGGTGTGCTGTCAGGAGCCTTGCACCAGGTTTCTGTCACTGCACAGACATCGATGTTCTGTATTCTGGGGATGGCCTAGGGGGCATGCATATTGGGGTGTACACATCTGGCATCGGTCATCATTTCCCTTATGTTTCTTCCCACTTATGTTTTCTCGGGTGGCGGGTCAGTCTGTTCAGCCTTGCCTACAAAAGGCTGTGTGGAGGTGGCCAAGGCCTTATCCACTATTCAGACGCCCAGGGGTAACGGGTGCAGGCCATCCCAAGGGCAGCTGCATGGATTGTCAAGCATGACATCCCAACCTGACAGACATTGGATCCCCTTGGACTGACACCAGTAAATGTGCTACTTGCTATGACTGATCATTCCATGTTTCTACTGTGGCATTATTCTTGGTAAGGGTAAGTTGCTGCAAACGGTGAGTGTCATACCAGCCTGGACTACATAATCGGATAGCTCATCTGTGTCTCTTTACATGTAGGCTAGGCCAGTACACCTCGGGTCATTCACACCAGCATGGACTATAACTGCATCATATTTCTGTTGGCTTTGGAGTGACCTTCATATTTCTGTTATGTGGCATGTTGTGGCGGCCTACAGGCAGCTTACTGTACCCTTTCCTTTGTTCAGTCTGCTGTGCGGGACAGCAGTGTGTCTGACTATGGAGTCACCTATTACAACTGTATCAGGCATGTTGTTTCTCCTTCTGGCCTGTGACTGTTTGGCACACCAGCTTTGTGTGCTATGTTTTGCATGTGCTATGTTTGGAGGATGTTTCATTGGGTGTCTGCTTTATTGGCCTCTGTTGGTGTGCTGTGTGTGTGATTTCTGCCTCCGGGAATGTCTTTCTGTGTTTATGTGTTTGGTTTGCAGTTGTGGTAGGTCTATGTGGGTATGTATTTGTGGTGTGTGTGGTTACCTTCTCCTACTGACTTGTTGTGGGTGTACTGAGTTGGGGGAGCTCTGCCTCCGGTTTGGATGGATGGTTGCATCTCTCACATATATTTGTATTTCCTGGGTGGAGTTGGTGGTTGTCTGTGTACTTGGGGCAGGTGTAACATTGGCACAGGGTTCACAGATTCCACTTGTTGAGCCTGGCCTTCCTGGATTGCATGTGTGGACAGATTATATTGCCATACTACTGATCAGTAATTACGTCATTGTTCATGCTTGCTCTATCATGTAGTAGCTTCCTCTTTCTCTTGCATGTTTTGGTTATGGCTGGTGTCCACCATGCCAGATTTAGGCACTGTGTCTTGTTTTAATTTGGGACTGCATAATCCAAGCATTCCTGGCGGTGTTCATGGCGTGGCTGTCTTGCAGGTTCTGAGGCGTGGCCCATATTTTGCACCTGCACGGGAACTTTCATGGCTTCAACATCATTTTGGAGGTGTGCACATAATGCTTAGCACATGTTTTCCACTGTGTTTCCTGGACAGGGACTGTGGTCAGGGTTTGTATATCCAGTGTGATTACTATATGGTCTGGTGTTACCAGTGTGCAATACACTTCTCATCTTAACATCCCGTACCCATGTTGCTGATTATCACATCCAGTATGCTTGCCCCTCTTGTGGGTGTGCTACGTTGTTCCTGGGCCTTTTGGTTTGTGGTTTAATGCCCTTTTGTCCTACACTGTTGCAGCTGGTATACTGCTCCCAGTCTATGTGTCTGGGTATTTGCAGTCACCAAATATAATGTGGTTTGGAGGACTTGACATATTCATGTATTCCAGCATGGGCGCAATGCAGTTCCTGGTGTTGGGCCAGTACTCTGTGGCAGGCTATACACTGGTGGGCGGTTTTAGCCACTGTTACTTGTGCATGGCTAGTCCATGCTGCTTTTCTGGTGGTTCCAACATGGGGGTGTGGTTATCCTTGTCATTGTTGATGGTCGCCCTCCTTTTGTAGCTTGTTCCAAGTGTTGAGGATGTACAGCACAGTCTGAGGTGTGACCTGGTGGTGTTAGGGTGCTGTTGTGAGCCTTGCCTCGGTATTCTGTTACAGCACAGTTATCAACATTCTCCATACTGGGTGGGCTTAGTCTGCATGCATCTTGCTGTTTGACCTTATCCCTTATCTGATTCTTATCTCTTCTGGTACCTATGGAGATAGGTTTGTGTTTTGCGCCTTCCTATTCAGGGCACACTGTGCATGACAACAGCCTTTGCCAGTATCCATACGGCCTGCACTGATAGGTGCATGCCAGTCCTGGCAGGTGGTGCATCATGTCATGCTCAGCATGTCATCCCAGACTGGCACACAGTTCGTCCCCTTTGCCTACCTGCATTACTCCGGTAATTGTTGCACTTCATCATCTCGTTGTCCTGTTGTGGCATGCTGCTTGTTGAGGGTAGGATGTTAGACGGGTCCTCAGGTGTGCATATGGTACTTGGTGTTACATTACTTGACACACAGCATTCATGCCTCAGGTGGTGCTGCAGGGCTGCCTCTGTCGGATGCACATATTACACTTACCTGTACATGTTTGTGAACAGGTTGTGTCACATTAGGCATCCCTGTTACTATATGGTGAGTCGGAGGGGTATCATTCCCATGGTTCCTACTGAGCCAATGTATGTGCTATGCGTTGCCTCTTTGCCAGAGCCAGGGCATACTGGGCACGCCTCCTTCTGCCTACTGGGGCAGGCTCAGGTTGTTCCTCCTCCGAGTCACGCTGTGCCTGTGGTGGCCTTGGCGATGGTGGGGGCTGTTTGGCCCAGCCCTATGGTGATCCTGCTGCAGCTGTTTTCGCATGATCATATTATGTAGCATAGCACATACCATGACAATTTGGGTACATGTAGTTGGTGTGTACTGCAAGGCTCCACCAGATGTGTCCAGACACCGGAACCGTGACTTGAGCAGCCCGAACACACGCTCTATTACATTCCGTGTTTGTGCGTGTGCCTCATTATGGCGTTCCTGTTCAGGTGTGTGTGCATTTCTGATGGGTGTCATCAGCCACGGCTCCAGTGCATATCCAGCATCCCCCACTAGGTGTCCGTGTGGGATGTCCCCATTGGCAAATGTCTGGTACAGCTGCGTCAGATGCCAGATGTGGGAATCATGGTAGCTCCCAGGACAGCCGCACACACATTCATTATTATGCCCTGGGCATCACACACGACCTGGCAGTTGATGGAGGGAAGCCCTTGCGGTTTATGTAGGCCCTACCCGCTCTCCTGCTGGTGCTTTGATGCGTATGTGCGTGCAGTCTATGGCACCCAGTACCTCAGGGTATTCCGCTATTTGCTGGAAGAGACGCATGTTGCTGGCCAATACCTCACGGGCATTGGGGAAGTATACATGATCACCGACATGTGCTGACATGGCATCCAGGAACTGGTGCAGTACCCTGGAAGCTGATGCCTGTGATATCCCCATCATATCGCCAGTTGGTCTCTGGAAGGTACCTGTTGCTAGTATTCTTAGGCCAACACATACCTTGGTTTCCACTGGGATGGGTTCCCCTCTGTTGGTTCTGTGTGTGAGGCGTGGCCTGCACAGCTCCACTATTTGCTGCAGGAGGTCTCTGTCCACTCTATAGCGCTCTACTATCTCCAGCTCATGTAACCCGTGGTAGGTGACCCTGGGCCTGTACACTCTTCTCCGTCTCCTCACTGCGGGTTGTCTGGCACCATCTGCATTGTCACCACCCTCAGCAAGTCGCCTATGTCTCATTATGGCAGCTATGGCAGCCCCTAACATTTCTGCTCTGAGTTCAGCTTTTTCAGTTTTCACTTCTGATAACTGAACTCCTGTCTTGCAGTGTCTCTTGAGAGAAACATTCTGCACTGCTGTTTGCAGAGTTTTAAGTGCTGGGCTGGCCTAGTATTCTGCCTGTGTAATTGCCTGCATCTAATTGTTTTCACCTGCTAGCTCCAGCAGTATTCCCTGCTAACTTCCTAGTACATCTGTTGTTTCCTTTTTCCTTGCTGTTTCCTCAGGGTGGGGCCGTGTGCAGACCAGCAGAAACAGGCTCACAGTGGCTTACACGCGCGCACACATACTTACACAGTTCAGAATCTGCTTATTCGGGTTTAAACGCGTGCACGCCCGCGCAAACGGTGTTAAACAGCTCCCAACACGCTCCCACATGCTTAGTCTGCCTTACACGCGCGCACACTGCCTTACACGCGCGCACACCGTATTACTCGCGCTTCACGGCGCGCACACGTGCGCATACACGTCCAGCAAGAAACTTTGGTGTAGGCAACAGTGTACACCTTCCATTTCTTGGCTTTCTCATGTTTACTTGGGGGCACACCTCCTCCCTTGATGTCTCTCTGACATCTGTCATGTAACTCTACCTTCCAATGACTTCTCTCCCTTTCTACCATTCCCCCCTGTGATGTCACCTATCTCCTACTCTGTTCCTCCCCCTTCTGTAACTCTTACACTACTCAGACTGTGCTCATTTGCTATGTGACAGTGGTATTCAGTATCCTTACCCTCATTTGCATCAGATTGCCTACTAATGCTTAGTTACATCTCTTACACTTGGCTTCCCCCCTTGGCAACCACTACACGGTGGCCATGTTGGTTTTCCGATGCTGGTCCCTCCATTGACATTCCATATAATGCATGAAACCTACATTTGTAGGTTTAAAACCTTCGTTTTCATGTTTTATGCAGCGCAGCCCGTTTGCGTGGGGCTGCGCTGGATTTACACATCGGCAATTGCCGAAAAAAAAAAATATTATTTTACCTTTTTTTGCATGGGGTTGCATTGCCAATGGCCACATATTTGGCCATTGGCATGCTGCCTATGACATATGCACCCTTTATTTGGAGCTGACATGGCTCCATTGCGTGTTGCAGAAGCGTGCTCAGTTGTCAACTGAGTACATTTCTGCAGCTAACACGGCTCTTACACGGGCTGTTCTGGGCTTCCTGGATCGCTAATCAGCCTCATTTGCATGCTATTCGGCTGCAAGTGGGCTGATTAGCTTAGCCACGCCCACTCCATGTAAGAGCCGTGTTAGACTAACTCTTACACGGACTTTGGGCTGTTCCTGGATCACGAAGGCTACATGGAGTCTTACACTACTCTTAGACTCCGTGTAAGCCTTCGTGAATCCGGCCCTATGTCTTTATTACCTCTGAAATTTAATCTTACTTGAGCTTTAAAGTACCTCTTCAGAGACATGTTGCCAATGACAGTCTGGGAAGACAGTGAAACCTAAACTGGGTGATAAAAAAGTACTTTAGATGATTTTCTGAAATAAATGAATATGTTCATTAAAGTTATGTAAAAGTTAACAAAATATAATAGTCTAATTATTAATAAAAAAACACAGATAGCATGATCTTAAGCTGACACAGCTAAAAAAAACATAGAGACTTAATTCTATCTTATCCTTCGTGGACCCTTTTTACACATGACAATCGCCTCAAGGGTAAATGCAATAAATTTGAACAGTTTGGAGTAGCCAGTCAACCAGCAGTGTTGGTAAAGAAATACCCAGAGAAACAAGAACAGGCAAACTCTGACAGGCAGTGACACAGAGCCTGATTTTCAGAAATGAGCTTTGGGTCTATGAAGAAGAAGTCGTAATCACACATTGACCAATAGGCATTCCTTATTAGAGTTTGTATGCTCAGAAATAAAATGTGATCTGTAGAGCTATTAAGCAGTAGCCTTAAACAGACTTAGCCTTAGGTATTGATAAGCGTTTAAAAGGTGCCTGTCAAAGCTGGTTCCCAGTTCAGATCTCATCTTTGACCTATAAAATTAATGTGTTTTCTAAAGCAAGTAAAATGCAATATTTGAATTTATTTTCCCCCTAATAAATAAACCAGTATAATATAGGTCACTGGTGAAATAGCACATGCCTTTATACCTACCAAATCTTCATGATTTAAGGGGATGTTCCTGATTTTGGCTCAAAATTTATCTCTGTCCCTTCCAAACTCTCCTAAAATTGATGATTTTAGACCAAAGAGTGGTGATTACATTTAATATATAATGACAATAATTATAGTTACAGATTTCTTTTACTTCAGAAAATGAATGTTAATTCAATTTTTCTCAGGTTAATAGTACTAATATTCTAAAAGGTGATTGTCTTTGATTATTTCTGGATTTGCCAGTGATTCTGGAGGTAAGCAGTTAAGTGCACATATGCCTTGTAGCTGTCAAGTTACTCAATATGTCATTCTATGATACTAGTAAGACATTATTTTGTAAATTTCTGTTAGCTTATCTGAATGTTTAGCTTGATAATGTTTGAAGAAACTCAGCAACATTGCTTATTTTAGTAAAGTAAGCATGCATTTATTCAGGCATTTTGTCTCTTAAGTATTGCTTAGAAAGTACATGTGACTTAAGGTTCAGCCTTATTCCGATTCTGTTTCAAACAAGGATGACTGTCTTTTTTTGCCAGATTTTTTATTCAGTCTGGCTTATAAATTTTTTTTTCAAAAATTTCGAAATAAAAACCAAGGCAAAAGAGACTTTATGTAAAATGTTTTATATGCCTACAGATTCAGATTTTGTTTCTGCAACCTGTCTTGAATACAATCTTTTTATACTAGCAGTCCTTTTTCACATACTTTGTTTCATGTGATGTCATTTTATTATAGACCTTCTGGAAAAAGAAACACTAACTACTTCCTTTTTAGGGGGATATTGCTAGGAACCCTTTGCACCGGGGCAAATCTTTAGCAGCTAAATGACTGTTTCTTTTGAGAATGCCATCTTATACCCCTGCACAAGTAATATTTTCTCATATCCTGTCATTATCACTAAGGGCAACATTCAGCAGTTTGATACATTTTGAGAAAGTGTTTGCAGGCATTAGTGGTTGAAGTAGTTGACACATACAGGGTATAATTTGAATGTTTTGCCAATAATGGTTCTATATCTGTTTTTCAAATGTCCACAACTATTGAAGTCTCTGTTGGTCCCCTTTTATAAGAGATGCTTGACAAAAAGGTTACAGAAGTAGAATTGTAACATAGCATCAGCAGAGAACTGTTTTAGAAGTATGAACAGTAAAGCGCAACTGTTAAAAATAGCAACAAAAATCAAAACATTTTGTACCACTAAACCTGTTTCTGTATCACCACCTCTCTTTTGCTACACCTTTTCTGTGTCACCAGCCGTCCCCTTTGCTGCACCTATTTCTGTGTCACAAGATCCCATTTCCACATCTATCTTTGCGTCACCATCCCCCATTGATACACCTATCTGTATGTCACTGGCCCCCTTTGCTGCACCTATTTATGTGTCACCAGCCCCCATTGATATACCTAGCTCTATGCACCAGCCCACAGTGCTATACCTATTTCTGTCACCATCACCATTTGCTGCACCTATCTCAGTGTCACCAACCCTAATTGCTAAACCTATTTCTGTGTCACCAGCTTCCACTGATACACCTGTCTCTATTTAACCAGCCCCAAAAGCTACACCTAACTCTGTGTCACCATCACCTTTTGTTGCACCTATCTCAGTGTTTTCGGGACTTCTAGTCTTAGCAAGCACTCTTATAATAAAGTAAGCACTCTTATACTAAAGTAAGCACTACAGCCATCCACTACCCCCTGTGAATACCCACTTCCCTTAAAGGCACAGCACTCCTTATAATATTATAGTATGTCGAGTGGTAGACCACTAGCATCCTCTCTTGTTCAGCTGGTTAACCTGGGAATCTTAAGACAATGTTACAATTGTCTCATGTACACAGACAACCCTCTCCTCCTTCCTACTAACACAAATACTTGTGAGAGATGCAACTATATAGCCAGACTGGAGGCTGAACTCTCTCAACTCAGGACTGGCAAGACCAGACAGGAGGAGAAGGTACCCACACCCGAAGCAAAACCGGTCACACATAAAACCACCACCACTACAAACCAAACACATAAGAACACAAAGACATACTCGGAGGCTCTTATAAAAACTTACCAAAACAACAGAGGCCTCCAAAGCAGACACCCAGAAATACACCCCACAAAACGTAACACCTACAACACATACCTCAAACAACAGGTGTGTCACACAATCACAGCCCCTAAGGCAAAACACTATGCCAGAGACATTAGTAATAGGTGACTCTATAGTCAGACACACCGACGTTCCACTTACCAGGCTGAATAAGGAGAGGGTAACGGTGAGCTGCCTATCGGGAGCTAGGATCCGCCACATTACACACGCACTCAGGTCACTCCAAGGCAAGTACAAGTATGATGCAGTCATTGTCCATGCTGGTGTGAATGACCTGAGACGTACCTCCCTGGACTACATGAAAAGAGACATTGAGGAGGTCTCCGATTATGTAGCCCAGACTGGTATGACCCTGACCCTGAGCAGCATCCTGCCTTCACCAAGAATGATGCCTCAGTACAAAGACAAAATGATCAGTTTTAACAATTGGCTTAATCACTGGTGTCATTCTAGGGGGATCCAATGTCTGTCAGCCTGGGATGACATGCTGGACAAGCCACATTGCTTCGCAAGGGATGGCTTGCACCTGTCACCACTGGGCTTCCGGATACTGGCCAAGGCTCTTGCCACCCCCATAGTGCCTTTTTTAGGCAATGCTCAAAAGACAAATCAACCTCCGTAATAAACAAAAATGGAAAAAAATTAAGGGTAATGCTGCTCAACGCCAGAAGTCTAAATCTCAAGATGCAGGCACTCGAAGCACTTCTCAGTATGGAGAACATCGATGTCTGTGCAGTAACTGAAACCTGGTTCAAGGCTCCTGAGAGCACTCCAGTGCTACCAGGCTATACCTCATATCATGCTTTTCGCCTCAAGTTCCAGGCCGAACCACAAAGGGAGGGAGTGTCCATTTTCATAAAGGACACCTACACCTCTCGATTGGTGGCTACCCATGAAGCATCATAAACCATACAAGTTTTACTCACCATAGGCAAAACTGCCATACAACTGGTGCATGTTATAGAACACCCTCCCAATCCCAGGAATCCCATCAAGCATTCCTGAAAACACTGGAGGATATGAATGTCACACCAAACACCATCATATTGGGTGACTTCAACTACTAACATAGACTGGGCCCACTATTCTAGCCCTAACACCCTAGCCCAAAGATTCCTGGAATTCATTAACTCAAATGCTATGGAGCAACTGGTCACTTCTCCTACGAGGAGAGATAATATACTTGACCTGATTATCACAAACATGGGGTCCAAATGCTCTGCACCGGATATAAACCCCTCACTAGTAAGATCTGACCATAAACTGATCACGTTGGCTGTACATATCCCACCCCCACCCCCAGAACAAAAGACTATAGTGAAAAATTTTTCAAAAGCTGACTTTACACTCCTTAAGTCAGAAATGATATCCTTTAAGCCTACTGGGTTAATGAAAACCACATCCCAAAATGCTGAATCCTACACAACAGCCTTCTACGGACATCTCCAAGAATGCATGGATCAAGCAATCCCAACTAAAACCAAGACCCTCTCCACCAAGGAAAACCGCCCGGTTTGGTGGACCCGCTATAAACAAACTGTACAACAAAAGAAGGAAGCTACTGCAGGACAAAGCCAAATCCCACAAGGGAAAGGCTTCCCTGATCAGCACAAGTAAAAAACTACGTTCTCTCATAAAAACATCTAAAGCCAACTTTGAGAGAAAGATTGCAAAGGATACCAAAGACAATCACAAGGCCTTCTTCAATTATGTCAGAACCTTGGGAGGAAATTCTCAGATATGCTCTGAGTTGGTACACAATGACAGAAAATTCACTGACCCTACCGACATTGCCAATATTCTGGCAGATAGGTTCAGTGCAAATTTCTCCCCTCCCTCACCCCCTAAAGATGTAGTAATTATCCCTGCTGAATGTAGCCTACCTGTCATCTCAGACATACAGGTGAAATCAGCACTCAACAAAGCAAAAAACACAGCATCTATGGGACCCGATGGTATCCCCGGTTGCGTGTTACGTGAACTTCAAGATGAACTAAACCCGCACCTAAAAACGCTATTCAATCTTAGCCTCACTACAGGATATGTACCTGAACACTGGCGCACAGCAACAGTGGTCCCACTCCACAAAGGGGGAAATTCTACTAACCCTGGTAACTACCACCCCATAAGTCTGACCAGCCTGGTCTGCAAGGCTATGGAAAGAATCATCATGGAACTCATAAATGGCGATATTGGAGATCTGCAGACCCTTGATCCCACCCAGTTCGGTTTTGTAAAAGGCAGATCCTGCCTCTTAAACCTGGTTGACTTCTTCGAGACAGTCACTAGTGCCATCGACGAGGGCAAGGCTGTCCACACTGCCTACTTGGACTTGGCTAAAGCCTTTGACACGATACCACACTCTGGCATCATAGACAAGCTCAGCAGCCTAAATGTAAATCCATATGTCACAAGATGGGTAGCAAACTGACTAAAAAACAGAACCCATAAGGTCAAAATTGCTGGAGCCATGTCAGACTCAAAACCAGTCACGAGTGGTGTCCCACAGGGCTCAGTCTTGGGACCACTCTTATTCGGCATTTACTTATTGGATGTGAAAGCAAATATGGGAGGATTATGGCTGACAAAGTTTGCAGATGACTGCAAACTGGGAGCCATAGTTGATTCACCTGCTGACACACACATCCTACAGAAAGGTCTCACTGAAACGGACAACTGGTGCCGGAATCATGGCCTCAAACTTAACGCCAAAAAATGTATAGTCATCCCCTTTGGGAAAAACAAAGTACCCACAAATTATCACATAGACAATAACCCACTGAGTACGGAAGAAGTAATCAGAGACCTGGGGACTCAAGTCGATAGTGACCTCTCCTTTGACAACCATGTTGCCAAAGTGGTCAGAAAGACATTCTACCTTGCCCATCTCATCATGAAGGGATTCTCATCCAGATCAAAGGAGGTCATTGTACCTCTATATTCCTCCCTTGTCAGGCCCATGATTGAATATAATGCTCCATTTGGGATGTATCTCACCCGGCACATGCAACAACTGGAAAGACCCCAGAAGTACCTCACCAAGAGGATCATGGGTCTCAAACATGTGCCTTATCCAGCTAGATTAAAGAAACTCCAGCTCTATTCAGTAGCATACCGCCTGCTCAGAGGTGATTTGTGCCTAACATATAGGGCCATGTCCAACCAAGAACTGATGGACATGCTCCATCTCAAAAATCCAGATCCACCAGAACCACGAGCTAAAGATTTCAACCTCTGCACAAATATGAATAAAACATGCTGGAGGGATAGATTCATAACACAGAGGTTACCCGTACTCTGGAACAAAATCCCAGTTTATGTGAGACAGAGCCCTTCATTGGCACTGTTCAAGAAAAATCTCGATGCATGGATGGGAGATCGTAAGTTTACCCCGGGAGTCACCTCAGTGTCACTACTAGACAGAGGTATAGTTTACTAAATAATGGGGTCCCACATGTGTCACTACTAGAGAGGCGCAACTATATAATACGGGGTGGCGTAAGCCACATCATTGTTGGCTAGGCTTGTAAATGCCCCAGGGCAGATAGCCTAGTACACTACTATGAAACTATGAAACTATGAAACCAGCCCCAATTGCTACACCTATTCCTGTGTCACCAGCTGCCATTGCTGCTCTTATCTCAGTGTCACCAGCCCCAATTGCTATACATATTTCTGTGTCACCAGCCCCAATTGCTATACATATTTCTGTGTCACCAGCCCCAGTTGCTACAACTATTCCTGTGTCACCAGCTGCCATTGCTGCTCTTATCTCAGTGTCACCAGCCCCAATTGCTATACATATTTCTGTGTCACCAGCCCCAGTTGCTACACCTATTCCTGTGTCACCAGCTGCCATTGCTGCACCTATCTCATTTACCAGCAAAGAAGCTGATCACTTTCTCTGCACCATCTGATTTGCCTGAGACAAACATATAACAGAATACTGGGCCCAGGACAGAACCTTGCAGTACTTCACTAGTCACTTCCCTTATTTCTGGCATTGTCCCTCTTACCACAACCACTGGTGCCCTACCGTTCAACCATGCAGCTCTCTAGTTCTTCAATCTTTGTCCTACTCCCAATCTCTCCATTTTAACTAACTGTCCTTTGTGTGGGACTGAGGCAGAGGCACTAATAAAGTCCTGTCAGGCCATGTTTCCTGGCAGTCCCCAGTCAGGTTCACATCTAACTCAGTCATAAAACTGATTTCCCCATAATTCCCCCCTCCTTCTCCTACCATACCAAGGTACCACATTTGTCATATTCTGGTCCTCTTATACTTTGCAGTAGCCACTGACATGTATAAGATGTCTATCTGTGGGTCTGCCAACACACTGACCAGATTTCTGAGGATGCTGGGAGGTAGCCCATCCTGTCCTTCTGTTTTATCTTCTTTATTCACAGACAGTTTACCCTCCCCCCTTACTATTTGTCCTTACATCTGTCCACTGTTATTTGCATTCTGCCCTGCCTCCCTCACTGCATGACATCCTCCCCTTGATTTCATTTGTGATGACAGAAATTCAGTATTCAGTCAGTATTCTTCTTTTTCTTTCACCTACTCCCGTTAGGGCTCATGACAGCAGATCATCTGTTTCCAATTCTTCCTGTTCACTGCATCTTGCTCTCACACCAACCACATGCATGCCCTCTCTCATCACATCCATAAACCTTAACTTAGGCCTTCCTCTTTTCCTCTTACCTGGCAGCTCCATCCTTAGCATCCTTCTCCAAATATACCCAGCATCCCTCCTCAGCAAATGTCCAAACCAATGCAATCACGCCTCTCTACCTTTGTCTCCAAACCATCCAATCTGAGCTGACCCTCTAATATACTCATTTCTAATCCTGTCCATCCTCGTCACACCCAATGCAAATCTTAACATCTTTAACTCTGCCACCTTCCAGCTCTGACTCCTGTCTTTTTATCAGTGCCACCATCTCCAACCCATATAACACAGCTGGTCTCACTACCCTCTTGTAGACCTTCCCTTTCACTCTTACTGGTAACCGTCTGTCACAAATCACTCCTGATACTTTTCTCCACCCACTCCACCCTGCCTGCACTCTCTTCTTCACATCTAGTCCACACTCACCATTACTCTGAACTGTTGATCCCAAGTATTTAAACTCTTCCACCTTTCCCAACTATATTCCTTGCATCCTCACCATTCCTCTAGCCTCCCTCTCATTCACACACATATATTCTCTTAGTCCTGCTGACCTTCATTCCTCTCCTCTCTAGAGCATATCTCCACCTCTCCAGGGTCTCCTTAACCTGTTACTTATTCACACTACAAATTATAATGTCATCTGCAAACATCATAGTCCACGGGGACTCTTGTCTGATCTCATCTGACAACCCGTCTAACACCATTGGAAATAAGAAAGGCCTCATAGCTGATCCTTGATGTAATTCCACCTCCACCTTGAATGCATCTGTCACTCCTACCACAGACCTCACCACCATCACACTGCCCTCGTACATATCCTCTACCACTCTTACATACTTCTGTGCCATTCCTAGCTTCCTCATATAATACCACAACTCCTGTCTAGACACCCTGTCATATACTTTCTCTAAGTCCACAAAGACACAATGCAACTCCTTCTGACCTTCTCTATACATCTCCATCAACACTGTCAAAGCAAACATTGTATCTGTTGTGCTCTTTCCCTGCATGAAACCATACTGCTGCTCACTAATTATCACCTCCCTTCTTAACCTAGCTTCCACTACTCTCTCCCATAATTTCATGCTGCGGCTGATCAGTTTTATCCCTCTGTAGTTACTATAGCTCTGCACATCACCCTTATTCTTAAAAATTGCTAACACTATTCTTCTTCTCCACTCCTCAGGCATCATCTCACTTTCCAAGATTTCATTAAACAATCTGGTTAAAAAAAAAACATTTCCATGTCTCCTAAACACCTCCATGTTTCCATAGGTATGTCATCTGGACCAACAACCTTTCCATTCTTCATCCTCTTCATAGCTGTGCTTGGGTCTGCTAATCATCCAGCCTTCTCTCTCTCTCTCTCTCTCTCTCTCATTCTCTTCATTCAGCAGCCCCTCAGAGTACTCTTTCTATCTGCTGAACACACTCGTGCTTTTTTCATTATCCTTTATCACCATAGCCTGCTGCACATCTTTCCCAGCTTCGTCCCTCTGTCTAGCCAATCGGTACAGGTCCTTTTCTCCCTCCTTAGTGTCCAACCTTTCATACAACTCACCATACACCTTATCCTTAGCCTTCTCCATCCCGCTCTCTCTTCATGATATACCTCATCACTTTATACTCCTGTCCTCTTTCTTCATCTCTCTGACAATCCCACTTCTTCTTCACCAACCTCTTCCACTGTATACTCTTCTGTACTTCCTTGTTCCACCACCAGGTCTCCTTGTCCTCCTATCTCTGTCCAGATGTCACATCAGGTACCTTTCTAGCTGTCTCCCTTATCACCTCTGCTGTGGCTGCCCAGCTATCTGGTAACGTTTAACTGCCTCCAGTGCCTGTCTTAACTTTTCCCTGAACTCCACCTTACGGTTATCCTTTTTCACCTTCCACCATTTGTTCCTTGGCACTGCCCTCACTTTCCTCCTCTTTTCTTGATTGGCAACATCATCCTACAGACCACTATCCTATGATGCCTAACTACACTTTCCCCTGTCACCACTTTGCAGTCTCCATTCTCTTTCAGACTGGCCCTCCAGCATAGGATCCTGCGTGCATCTTCCTCCACTCTTGTATGTCACCCAATGCTCCTCCCATCCTTTTTTGCAAAATCCACTACCATCCGACCTTCTGCATCTTGTCCTTAATACCATGCCTACCCATCACATCCTCATCTCCACTGTTCCCTTCACCAACATGCCTATTGAAATCCACTCCAATCACCACTCTCTCACCCTTGGGTACACTCTCCATCACTTCATCCAACTTGCTCCAAAATGTTTTTCTCATCCATCGCACACCCAACTTGCATATGCACTAACAACACTCATCATCACACCATCAATTTCCAGCTTCATAAAGATCACTCTATCATTATGTTTTCCTCCAAAACACTCCTGACATACTGTTCCTTCAGAATAACCCCTACCCCATTTCTCCTCCCATCCACACCATGGTAGAACAGTTTGAACCTGCCTCCAATCCACCTGGCCTTACTCCACTTCCATCTGGTCTCTTGCATGCACACTATGTCAGCCTTTCTTTTCTCCATCATATCAGCTAGTTCTTTCCTTTTACCAGTCATACTAGCAACATTCAAAGTTCTTACCCACACTTCCACAATCCTAACTTTCCTCCTGTACTCCATGCCTTCACCTTCTTCTTCTCCTTCTCCTTCGGCCAACAGTAGCCCAATTTCCACCAGTACCCTGTTGTCTAACAGTACTCGAGGTGGTTACTGTTAACCCGGACCTTGACTGATGCAGTATAGAAATCTGTACTGTTGTCCACATATTTGAGCTGGCAAAAAATTTACACTGGATACCCTTCCTGATGCAACCCTCCCCAGTTATCCAGGCTTGGGACTGACATGAACAAATACACTGGCTCTTGCATCCCCCAGTGGTTGGGTTTTTGTACCTCTATGTTTTTTCCTGAGTCTTCTGTGATTTCCCTCCCATCTCTGTTCAGCATAGTCATGTCTGCCCTTCCCTTCCTTCTTTCTGATGTATAAATAAAAAAGTATTTTTTCCCCTTCATTATCCTTTCTGCATACTCTTTTTCAGCTTTCATCTTTGCTGCCATCACCATTTATAATGCCAGTGTGGCTTAGCTTGAATGTGTTCTAAAATACAATATCAGAAATATGTGAGGAATTGTATATGAAAATTGGACCAAGGAATATGTATTTCTGTTCTGTTTCATAAAGATTATTAAGGAGTGACGTTTATGTAGTGTTTTGAGGCATCACATATACATTTTTGGTCCTCAGGCTGTCAGGGATTAAGGAATATTATGTACAGTATTCTTGAAGAATTTATCAGGAAAAGTTTTTTTTTCATAAAGATTGCTCTGATTATAGAGTAGAATTTCATTATATTTTCATGACAATCCATCTGTTGTCATGTTTAAACAGAATTTATATCATTCAAGGTGAGCAAAAAGTGCATCTTCTGTTAAATTTTCTAGTCATTCATGACCATGTTTCTTGAAGCTGTGCAAAAATCTGCAAAAATACTGTGTAGGTCCTATGATGTCCCTCCTCTGGGTCAGTGATCAAGGAGTCTCAATCCTCACCACAGACACTGGTGAGGGACATTCACTTGAAACAATAATAGATACAGTATTTACAGATGCAGCTATCTGCACCAAGCACGGTTTCCTTTAAGAGCACAAAAGGAGCACACTCTGTCCTGGGGCTGGGTTTCCCTCTTTCTCTCCAGACCCCCAAATAAGACTCCCCACTGACACAGCTGTAGAGTTTAGTCCTCAGCCAAGTGTTCCAAGCCAAGTGCTCCACCACCACCATCTCTGTGAAACCAGTGTCCTGTGTCCCTGCTCCAAGTAGCTGACACACACACTCTTTGAGATTTGATTTTCTCACACACACACACACACACACACACACACACACACACACACACACACACACACACACACACACACACACACACACATGCCTGGGAAAGGCTGGCACAGATTTACCTCCTATGCCCCCTCTGCCTATAAGATAGATACTGCCACTACAGAGCCAGCTACTCTATACTAATACAAATGGTAGTGTTTGACCAAGGCAGCAAGGCTTTCAGAAGCGGCCACAGTGTCACCAAATAAATGTAAGTGCTCTCAGAGGTTAAAACATTCTCTAAAAGACAAGCCACAATGAAAATTTTAAATACATTTAATAATAACTAATAAAAGAACATCAAAATACTAAATATCTATTTAGAATAAACACTAGAGTTTCAATCACAGAAAATATTAAAAATAACACAGATGGAAAGGTGCACACAGATACAGAAAAACAATACTTAACTAATATCACTATATTTTCCTGACTGATCTAAAAATACTATTCCCTTGTTACTTACTAAAGCAAAATGAGATGGAGTGGGTGAGTGGTATTGTTGATTCCAAAACAGACGGCTCTGAGACTTCTGTCTCATCTAATATTAAAACATCATTTCAGTGCTGGATTATAGAATGACATCACATACATCTGATCATCTGATTCTTGTTCCCACACTGCCCCCTTTACTAGAAACTAAACCAGAATCTAGCAGATATGTGTTATCATGCACACCCATAGAGCTTTGCTAAGATGTGTTATAGCATCTGGAAGCTATAAAACCATTTCAAAAACTTCAACGCTTCCAGGTTATCAATTAGTTCAGCCATAAGGACAATGCAGTAGGATTCCTAGTCCTGATTTTCACAGACATTTTGTCTTTGGCTACAACCAGAACTGTAAGATGCAATTTTATGACCTAAACCAGGTCATTTCATTTCAGACTATTTTTCAAAGTTACCTGGACTGAGATTAATGTCTTCTCTTCCAGTATCCTGTGTTACAATATATTCATTTCAACAGTACAATACAGTCTGACATACAGGTGTATTTCTTTTCTGTCCAGCAGGACTCACTCTTGGTACATTTTAACATAAGCTGCTTTACAAATACATTTTCAACACAAGCACCTGTACAAATCAGTTTGATACATAAATGACATATAATTATTTACAAAACTCCAGCTAGCTATGATGCCATATGTTACACATCCACTGCCTTACTTCTCCTGGCATAGCGGGCAATACCTCACATCATCACAGGTGCACTTTGATTTCCAGATATCTTTTAGATTGCATATTGACAGGGTAAATAAATAGGTGCATCAGACTGTTGCAGCATGTTTCTGAGCTAGGAGCTTCTTCTTACTTGAAGTATACACAATCATCAAAAATATGCCCTGCTACCAGAATTGCAATGTGCATTTATTATAATATACAAATCATATAGAATCCTTAACTTAATGAACCATTTACAGCAGCATATTGCTGTTTCTTTAGGAACTAAAAATACCATCACTTTGCAAGCTAACAAAGCAGTAGGACCTCTGTTTGTTATACCACTGTTTGGTCTTGTATTGGACTGCTGAAATGGTAAAGGCTTTATGTCCAAAGAAAGCCAACCTTTCATGTAGAGAAGGTTTGAATACATTGCAAATGAGAGAGTGCATGTTTGTCCTACTAGGAAGGGATACATAAGCCATTAATGAATGCTGTTTTATTTTAGAAGTCAAAATCTGGCTTTGTCATGTGATTGGCAAATTGAAAATGATGACTTTCTAGAGATCCCGTCCCCCTGCTTGTTCCTTGCCACTTTCTTTCCTTCTTAGTAGCAGCAGGTTGCAGGTTTCCACTCACTGTATCATGGTCAGGTGCCATAAACTATGTATAGGTTTATAGGTTCATAGGTTGTTACTAGGCTAATGACTACTAGGACCCTTACAGGCATAGCCAAGTATCTCAAACCATTTGGGTCCCAAGTATCATGGGTGTCTACATGGGGGGAACATGTTATTAGGGAAGTAACTAAGGATTTAATGGGAGGTGTTAAGATAATACTTTTCTTATTGACAACATCTGTCCATAAGGGACATGGAGGCCAGACCGGGGTAAATATATGATTTCACATCCATTTATCAAGGTTTTGTTTGAATAGGGTCAGGAATGAACTCTGTTTTACATGAATGGGGAGCTTGTTCCTTATGTGGTGATCCTTTAGCACACATATCTGTCTCTCCAGCATGTTCTGTTTATGTCAAAACTAAAGTTCAGATCTCTGGATCTAGTGTTTCTGGTGCTGTTTGTTTTGCACATGTGCAACAGATCCATCAGTGCTGGGTCTGAGAAAGCCCTGAAAGCCAAGCACCTTTCAGCAGCCAGTAGGAAACTGAATACAGTGACAGAGCCTTTAGGTCATCCGTGCAGGACAGGGTAGTCATACAGAGACAGAGCCTTTAGGTCATCAGTGCAGGACAGGGTATTCATACAGAGACAGAGCCTTTAAGTCATTAGTGTAGGACAGGGTATTCATACAGAGGCAGAGCCTTTAGGTCATCAGTGCAGGACAAGGTATTCATACAGAGACAGTGCCTTTAGGTCATCAGTGTAGGACAGGTTATTCATACAGAGACAGAGCCTTTAGGTCATCAGTGTAGGACAGGGTATTCATACAGAGACAGAGCCTTTAGGTCATTAGTCTAGGACAGGGTATTTATACAGAGACATAGCCTTTAGGACTTCAGTTTAGGACAGGGTATTCATACAGAGACAGAGCCTTTAGGTCATCAGTGTAGGATAGGGTGTTCATACAGAGACAGAGCCTTTAGGTCATCAGTGTAGGACAGGGTATTCATGCCCTGAATGGTCATCAGTGTAGGACAGGGTATTCATGCCCTGAATTATCCTGGTGAGAATCCTTTGTTGGAGTTCCACCTGTTGCAAGTGTCTGGTTAGATACATGCCAAAGGGGGATAAAATTCAGTGATAGGCTTGATAAGGGCTGAGTAGGTGATACTCTCTCTTCCTTGATCTGAATGGCATGCCCTTACCTATAAGTTGGGCAACATAAAATTGTTTTCTCATTATCTTAACTACTTGTTGGTCAAAGGCCAGATTGTTGTCTACATACGTTTCCAGATCCCTTACTACTGGGTCAACTCTTAGGGGCATTTTTTTGATGTAGTAATTAACTTGGGTTGACAGTTTCCCAAATGACATTATAATGCATTTTTTGGCATTGAATTTTAGGCCATGGCTTTCGTACCAGTCATTATCTCTGCATTAAACCGACTTGCAAGATGTTGCTCTCTTGTGGGGGAATCTGTAATAACTCCCAAACTGCAGTCATCTGTCAACTTATTGAGAAAGAGGCCTTGAAAATTAGCCTTGAGTTCCAAGAAGTGGATGTCTAACATGAGAAGGCCCAGCATGGATTCCCAGTGTACTCCACTGGTGACCGGTCTCCTGGTGGAGGTGTTCTCACCGATCCTGGCTTCTTGGGATCTGTCTGTGTGCCAGCTGGTAATCCAGCAAGTTATGTAAGGATTAACTGAGCTGCTACAGGTACAACCTGTAGTGGTTTATATATGTTTTGGAGTTTTAAGACCACAAAGTAGCTGACAGTTATTGAAAGACAGTGGTTGCTATAAAGTCAGAAGTAAAGGTAGGAAACAGAAGGCAAACTGATTAAAAGTTTGACATTTGACTGATAAGTGGTTGTCATCTTCCCTTTTAAGTTTAAATTAAAAGGAAAACTTCCCTTACAATATGGAGTAATCTTCGGACTGAACATCAGACACAGAGTAGTGCAACCTTAGTAAATCTCACAGTTCTGCAGTACAATGAAAGTGAGAAAGGAGTCTTCCCTGCTTCTGCTTCTTCACTGTGCCAGTCACTGACAGTACGTCATGAAGGTACTCCAGCTATTTTAAAACTTAAAATCACCCGTTTCCTGTAGCAGAGTAGCTATAAAATGCAGGTGCTTCCCAGGCTAACAGCTATTTTCCTGTTTCTCATGAACTTGTTATATAGACATAGGCTTGTTTTTTGCTAATTTGTACTTTTATTATACTAGATGGGAAATCATAGTTCTCACTAACCTTGGCCAGTGTTAGTATGTCATTGCATCATTATATTATAATGTTACTTGATGTTTTCAGCTAAATTTTTAAGCGTTTAATTTCTTAACTGCATTATTGCGATGTCTCATATTCTCTGAGTACTAAGTTTAACTAAGGCTGTTTTTAACTGAAAAAATAAAAATATATGAAAAATATATTGATATGTGGACTTGTCAGAGAGAATGTTTTTTGATGAGGTCTTTCCTTGTGCTGAGCATGCATTTGCAGTTGATATAGTGGAGTCCACCTTTTGAAAAATAAACTGCTGAGTTATCAAATAATACTGCACAGACAACTCCCTAGTTTTCTGTTCTTACATCCACAGACTAACTGCATTTATTAATACTATATTACGTTATATATATGTTATATGCATTATATATATATATATATATATATATATATATATATGTGTGTGTGTGTGTGTGTGTGTGTGTGTGTGTGTATATATATATATATATATATATATATATATATATATATATATATATATGTGTATATGGGTTCCTTGTATGTTTTTGAATGCCGTTCCTTTGACAAATGCAGGGGAGCCCCCCAGCCCTCTTTAATAGTGGGTGTTAACCCTACCATTAATGCTGCTTTTTCCCCCAACCCTAACCCTACACTTTACCAAACTCTTCCTGCAACCCTGCCACATTTCAGACAAATTTTATGTTAGTGTCATATGGGTTTTACTTTTTATTTTGGAAGAGGAAATAGTTTTCCTTTCTGGATATTATTTCATTCAGTATTTTTTGTTTTTGGTACTGTATGAATTCAAACTTTTTTGTCAGTGTTTTCAATTTGACATTAAATTAGTTCAATCATAGACAGTAGAAACATATATATATATATATATATATATATATATATATATATATATATATAGGTTTACTATTATTTTTTCGATTGCACTTTGTGCGATTTACATTTGTGCAAAAGTGCCATTTCACACACCGGAAGAACAAAATTCCACAATGTCAAACCTTACAACAGTGAATGCAATACAGCATTTGCTGTTGTGAAGTTCGATATTGTGATGCTGATCGCACTATAGTGAGGCTCGGGATGTACCCTTTTCCACGCTTTTTTAAGGCAGGAATTATTGAATAATGTTCATTCAAGCTCTTTCCAGTCCTCACCCCTTTCACAGGGCTTCATCTCCTCCAGAATGAATATTATTCAATAATTCCTGCCTTAAAAAAACGAGCCTTGAAATATTGAAATATTAAACTATAAACATTGAACAGTTTTAAAGTTTTGAAATATGATTTCTATGATATTGTGGCCTTGTATTGACAGTATTATGTATTCATTGTTTTATTAATAACAGTCTTTCTCAATTTCTGGGGACCAATGGGTGTTTGGATACATTGTGATGTAATGACTTGGTTGTATTATTTAAGTGCCTGAGTAACTCCAGCATGTATTCTGAGGAAGTTCCCTGGGAGGAATGAAAGTGCATAATGACTTGTGATTAAATCTTATTTTTATCAGATTTGTTCTGCTGGAGGTGTATTTATTGGCTGTGGCTGATTTTATCTACCTTGTTTTTTTCCTTCACCTTTATTGGCTCCAGTGTACCAGACTGAGTTCAGTTTTGAGGTTTAGCAACAATTTGCTCAGTCTTTTTCACCGTTTTTGTGTATGTCAATGACTAAGCAAACTCTTGGTTTAGGTTTATTACCCATATCCTCAGCTTGCATGATTTGTGATGCAGATTCAAGTTTACTCTGTAAACATGACTTGTAATATTTGAAAGGTGGCTATCTAGTGCAGCTACAGGTGGGCTATCAAGTGACCAAGCGCTTGTGTGTGTGTGTGTGTGCGTGTGTGCGCGTGTGTGTGCGCGTGTGTGCGTGTGTGTGTGTGTGTGTGTGTGTGTGTGTGTGTGCGCGTGTGTGTGTGTGTGTGTGCGCGTGTGTGTGTGTGTGTGTGTGTGTGTGTGTGTGTGTGTGTGTGTGTGTGTGTGTGTGTGTGTGTGTGTGTGTGTATGTGTTTGCTTCTACTCAGTATGAGGAGTGAAAATGCTAGAGCCATTCATGTGGATGCAGCCTGAGAAGCTTGTTGTCATGGTATCCTCAGTAGCTAAATGAAAAGATTGGGAATGCAGAGCCCTTAAACATTAATAAAATATCAGCTCTTACAAGAAGCACTCAGAAACATTACGAAAAGGATCAAACCACATAAAAAGAACTATGCAGAAATGCACACACACACACACAAAAAATATCAGTAAGACATTTTAAGGAGTGCATTACACATTAGAATATTCTTTGAGCAGCATTGAATGGGCCTGAGACCCAGGCCAGAAGTTATAACCTTAAGATGATATGATGCCTCAAGAGAGCTGAATGCCTGGATTCGGTCATATTTGATTTTATGTTATTCTACCCTTTTCAGAACTCCTCTTCCCTTCATTATAAAGTGTGCTGGTAGGATTAGTGTCAGGCATCTGTCTCCTAATTCCAACCTTGTGGGGTGTTTCACTGTCAAGTTATATTAAATTAACAAAAACAAACAAACAAAGGCAGTCAGCCAGAAGATGAGTAAGGAATACATGTTTTCATCAGTGCTCACTGGTTCAGAACAGATTTCAATATGTTTCTTTATTTCAATACCTCTTAGTTGCCTATCATGGCTAGAGTTTGTCAAGGTTGTAGAATTACAGAAGTAAAGATGTTTTCTTACTGTCTTCAAGAATGAACAATCTCCACATTAGTAAAGTTTGAGATATGTAGGTACAGAAGGCAGATGTCCACATGGGGAATGCAAAGGGCAGTTTATGTTAGAAGTGAAAGTCAATATTACATGATTTTGAATTTTAGTTTTGCAGTGTTTTTTTCAGTAAAATCATTGTAACAGAGATTACTTACCATGAATGTAATCTATGAAATGCATAACTTACTGAAATCATTTTGTAATGTTATTATCCTTTGATACATAAAGATGACTATATATATTTATACATAATAGCCCTTAATTTACAGTGTCATAGTCAGTTGAGGTAGTTTTAGCACCTTGTGAGAATGCATCCTTGGTGACTCCCACAATAAATGTACCAGACATCCTACAGAGGAGACAGTAGGGCAGACCTATCATGGACTGGAGAGATTATATCTCTCGGCTTGCCTGGGAATGTCTGGCTATCCCTTAGGATGAGCTGAGAGCTGTTAATAGGAATAACGAATTCTCAACTACCCCTTTCAGTTTCTTTTCACTGTGACCTTTTACCAGGACAGGTGGTTTAAAAAATAATGATGATGATAATGATGATGAGACTATCATTCATCATCATAATTTGGACTTCTATTTTAGTTCTTTTTAAAAAAGGACACCAGTTACCTCTGCAAATGTTATGCAAATTACTATAATTGATACATTTCTACTCATAGTTGGCAATGTTATGTTTTTTGTTGTTGTTGTTGTTGTGTCTTTCGGCTTATCCCGGTTAGGGGTCACCACAGCGGAACTCCGGTCCACTAATGTTTGGTAGTGGATTTTTACGTGCTGAGTTATGTTTTTTGTATGTATTCAAAATTAAAAGTGCAGATTTAGCAACATGCTTATCTGAAGATTTTTTTGTGCTGGGAGAAAAAGGGCATTTTGGTTTTGAACTGGTAAGAAACATCACTGACATGGAAACAAACTTGCTTGATCATTATGTCAAGAGTTGTGGAATGGAACATAAATCTATTTTTGGGTATGTGAAAGGGCATACTGGACCTGCTCCTGTTTGACATATACTTGGAACCCAAGGTTAATGTTTGTAGATGACTGCAGTTTGGGAGCTTTTTTGGTGCTTATTTCTTGTCATGGTGAATCTCACTCTGGTTGTCCTCACTACGCTTGGGCTCACTTTGCTCCCCTACCCTACCCCCATTCTCACCCACCCCCCACTTTCGTTTCCCTTATACCTAAGCATACCAGCCCCCCGATCTATTCTCCAATCAATTCCTCCTACCTCATTCAACACCTCTCCCTCTGTTATACTCTTACAGTTACTTTCCCTTCTAGTACCACCTAGCCTCAACCTCCTCCCACTTCTACTCTTACTCCATTTCCCTTCAATTTTTTTCTCCCTCTATGTACAGATCTTTTCTCAGAATGAAATTCTGCCACTGCTTGCACTACTACACTCTGCTACTGTGCTCTCTCTCCTCCTACTTCACTATTCCACTTACCTAAATGGCTATAAAATCAAATGCTATCTCTCTCCAACACTCACATGCATGTCTCCTCATTCTCCTTGCATACCTGATCAATCTATCATCAACAATTATATCCTTAAATACAATACTATTCTCGTCCCTTTTTAGACATTTACAACACATCAACCCTTGGTTGTCCTTCTGCAGGTACAACCAACTAGTATCCAAACTAAAAAAATATAATATTGTACTCCTTAACAAAATAAAACTCCAGTCAGATATCCATCCTAACCCAGGCCCCAATTGCAATTCCCATTCAACTGATCAATCATCTTCTGCCTCTTGTTCTTCAATATCAATCCAAAACCTCACTGACACTAATACATACACCTCATTATCTACTACTTGTAACTCTGATCTTCTTATAAGAAATTTCAATCTCAGAAGCTTTGTTAACAAAATCCCTGAATTCCATGCTACCTTGGCCATCTACTCTCCAGACATTGCAGTCATAACTGGAACCTGGTTAAAGTCCCACATCAGGGATTCTGAAATAACAACAAATAGTTACAATATTATAAGACAGGATAGGCTAAATAAATGGGATGAGGTGTAGCAATTATGTTTAAAGACTCTCTTAATCTTGTAAAACTAAAGTGTACCCCTCCAGCCATCCCCACTACTGACATTTGAATCACTCACCTACATGTTAGTCCTCAGAAAGCTGTTAATATCATTGCCATCTACCTACCACCAGGTAATAACCTTCATAGAATTGAATCCCTCCTGTCCTGTTCATCTTTCTCTCTATCCTAAGAAACCATCAGCTTAGGTGATTTCAAGCTTGACTGGTTCTCCTGCTCCTCCAACTCTGCTACCAACTTCATAAACTTATACAACTTCATCCAAACTATAAATTATCCCACTAGCACTGACAAATTCTCTAACAAAAAATCAGTACTTGACTGGATATTAATCAACAAGCCTAATCTAAGGTACCAGGCAGGCTGTCTACCAGTCACATTAAGTAATCATGCCCCTACATTTCTAATCAGGAAAATAATACATATTCAAACCTGTATCCCTTTCAAATTCATCCGTAGCAAAAATAAAATTTCCTCTGACACTTTCAATATACTACTACATCACTGTGATTGGTCCCCAGTAAAAAAGCCTGCAAATACACCATGCTGTAGAATACTTCAACAGCAAATTCCTTGAAATACTAAATAACCTTGCCCATTCGGAATAATTTGCCAAAAATCCAAACAGCTCCCATGGCTATCTAATGAAACTAAAAAACTAATGAAACAAAGGGATAGAGCCCGGGCACTTTACCATATTACTAAAAACGCAAGTTATTTCACCCTTTATCAGCATCTTAGAAACCAAGCTAAGAAAGGAATCATCAATGATAAAAAAAATACTTTCTTACCTGCCAACAAAAATACCAGCACAACCACAAAAGTTCTGGCATAACATCAACCACCACCTTAACCCAGGTAAGACCTCCACCCCAGCTCCCCTCACTAGTAATACCACTGAGTCCTTAGCCTCAGAGTTCAACTCTCATTTCATCTACTCTATCACTGCTCTCTTAAACAACAAACTAAACCTATCTCTCATTTTCCCATCCCCAACCTCTAATGACACTAACTCTTTCTCCTTTAAACCCATTCAAACTTCCTACATAAAAAATACTATGTAAACTAAAACCCTAATGCCTGGCTGCTGACCAGCTTCCAAACAAATACATGAAATGTGTTGCTCCTTCCTTTGCCTACCCCATATCCATACTAATAAATCACTCTCTCTCTCTCTGAACAGTATGTACCTGACCTTTGGGAATTTTCTCATATCGTACCACTTCATAAAGGTGGCCCTTCTAGAGATATTACAAACTACTGACACATTGCCGTCCTCTCTCCTATTGCTAGAATCCTACAGAAATGTATTCACCAGCAACTCATGAATCACCTCACTTCTAACAACCTACTGTCCAGCTCTCAGCATGGTTTGAGACCTATACACAGTACAAACACAGCCCTCATAACCTTTATAGATACTATTCACCACCTCAAAAATGAAGGACAACTAGTCTCAGCTATTTTCCTAGACATGTCAATAGCTTTTGACACAGTATCCCACCAGCTACTACTCAAAAAAACTGCCACTTATAATTTCATTGCCTCTTCCCTAACATGGTTCCATAGTTATCTATCTAACAGTTAATAGGCTACTAAATGGGCAAACAACCTCTCTCCTCTATTACCAGTCACCATGGGGGTACCCCATGGCTTCATACTTGGACCCCTCCTCTTTGTCATATTTACCAATAACCTCAATAGTGCCACACAACATGTACCATCATCCAGTATGCTGATGATTCCTCTTCTTGTCTGCTCAGCCCACTTCCTTCAAGAACTTCAAAATAAATTGCAAACATCTTTCCTGGACATTGAAAAGTACCTCATCAACCATCAACTCATTCTCAACCCAGATAAGACCAAACTCATATTCTTCTCTAACAAATCATCCAAACTCATAACAACATCCCTCTCCATATACTCTTCCAATGGGACAATTATCAAACCCGCCAATCAGACCAAGCTGCTTGGAGTTACCATAGATGATACTCCTACAATTTGATAAACACGTCTGCCTCACAATCAAAAAAGTCCACTCCAAACTTGTTGCTCTCTACAGGGTTAAGCCTTATCTTACACAACAAGCTAGACTTGCCACAGCTAGATCTCACTTGCTATCCACCCTCCTCTACTGTTCTTAGATCTTTACCAACTTATCCAAAACTGACCTTAATAAACTAGAATCCTGCTATAACAAAATAGCTAAGTTTGCCACCAATCAACTCCATAAAACACACCACTGCTCAGCTCTCCAACAACTCAGCTGGCTGGAACTTCCCAGCCTATTGGTTCTAAAGCAGCCTTCAATTGCCCATAAAATCATATACAACCCCACTGACTGCCCAGCTCTTTCAAACCTGTTACAGCCTAACACTAACTGCAGGCTCCTAAGGTCATCCAATGAAATAATGCTACAAGTGACCCTGTCTCACAACTGTCATGGCAACTCCCTCTACTCCTATAAAATAGCCGAGGACTGGAACAATCTTCCTCAGCACATCTTACATAATCCAAACCTGTCCACATTTAAAACTACCCTCAAAGATTATCTAAATGCTAATTGGCTTTGCATCTATATTCCTCCTGGCTATTTATTTCCTTTCTATTACTACTCTTCCCTTACAGGAGATGCCTGTTAGTGCTCATTTCTTGCATTACTTGCATATTATCTCTTTTCTTTTGGATATTGTGCACTTTAACTATCTTTTTATTTGTACCCATGGAAATTTTGTACCTATATAAAGTTTGCTATTCCTTGTCATTCTTGTGTGATCTGGTAGCATACATTTTTGTTTTTTGTCTACTTATGTGTACTTTAACTTTTTGTACTGTTCTGGAGCTTTTCTCCCCGGGTCTTCGCTGAAAATGGGTTTCTAACCCAGTCAGACACTACCCAGTTAACAAATGTAAATAAATAAATAAATAAATATTAGAGATTTCACCCACAAGATACCAACATCTTGCAAGTTGTTTTAATGCAGATACATGACTGGTGTCAAAGCCATGGCCTAAAACTCAATGCCAAAAAATGCATTACAATGCCCTTTAGGAAACTGTTAACCCAAGTTAATTAATCCATCAATAAAATGCCCCTAAGAGTTGACCTGGTAGTAAGGGATCTGAAAACATATGTAGGCAACAATCTTGCTTTTGACCAAGATGTAAAGATAATATTTAAGGAAAAGGCCATCAAGTTTATGTATTTATTTATTTACTATTTATTCATTGAGTAGATGCATTGATCTATTGACCCTTTCCAGACGCAACCCGAGAGCAATGAGCAGTGGTACAAACATAAAATAAAATATAGGGTCAGCATAGAAGGAGATATGTAATAATGGAAAACAAGTCCTAGCAAACAAAGTACACTATCAATAACAGGAGTTTTCAAGAACAAATATATTGGCAAAAATATGGGTTATAAACACAAGTTATGAGCAAGAGTTATGTACATATATATAACATGGAAACATCAGATAATATTTAGAGCAATGTGTAAGGACATAATGGCAGTACTAATAGCGTGAGCCGTTACATGTTATTAGCCATTCTCATGGTAGCACATGCACTGGGCTTCCTTAAGAAGATGGTCTTTAAGAGCACGTTAAAAGATTTCAGGTGTATCTTGAGTTCTTACTTCTCTGGGAGGTGACTCCAAATATCAGGACCTAGTCTAAAGAATGCTCTTTCCCCAGTAACAGGTTTTGAGAGCTTCTTGAGGTCAAAATTGTGGTAGAGGATTATGCTACTTGCTAATTCCATACCAATTTTAAGTAGTAAGTACAGTTTGATTCCATTTTCAGTACATTAAAGTTATTTAGTTTTAATTTGATCCCTTAAGTAAAAGGCTCCTCTTGTTCTTAGTTTGTTCTCCTAGCCATACTAGGAATGGTGCATGCTGGGATGTTTACATCCTAGCCATGGTTCATGGCATGGCAAATTTGTGTTATTGCCACAATGCAGAGACATCATTCTTCCATTAAAAGAAGTAGTTCACATCATGGGATCATAGGAGGTTACTAGGCTAATGGCCCTGGGGCCCTTACAAGCCTAGCCAAGAGTTTACCCGCAAAAAAGAAACCTCAGTCAGCACCTGTCATCCCTGTCATTGAGGGACAAAGGTGGAAACCCTGGGACAAACTTGTGGTTTCCCATCCACTCAAGTTTGCACTTGAAGAGGGTCAGAGAGGTACTCCGTTTGACATGTTTGGGAAGTCTATTCCAGAGATGGGGCAGCCTCTGGGTGACAAACCTGTCTCTCCAGCAGGTTTTGTTGATGCTGCATATTAGATTTAGGCCTACTGAGTATTGGCAATGCGCGAGTAGTTAAGACTTATGGATATGGAGCATCTCTAGTAGGCCAGGATCTGATATTGCCTTGTAGGCGAGACACAGATCACCCCTGAGCAATCTGTATGATAGTGAATAGAGTGATAATGAATTGAGCCTGTCCATAAAGGACAGATGTTGGAGCCATTGGATTCTCTTTGTGAGGTATTTCTGTGGCCTTTCCAGCTGGTGCAGGTGTTTGGAGAAGTACATACAAACAGAGCATTATACTCAATTATAGGCCTAATGATGGAGGAGTACAGAGAGGTAATAACCTCCTTTATTCTAGATGAAATCCCTTTAATTATGAGATGATCAAAGTAAAAGGCTTTGTGGACCACTGCAGCTACATGATGGTCGAATGTGAGATTTTTGTCAATCCGAGTACCCAGATCTCTCACCACAGGTTGCGTGCTAAAGGGGTTGCCATTGACATGGTAACCAGTAGGGGCTGTGTTTTTGCCAAATGGTATGATAATACATTTTTTTGCATTTAACTTAAGGCCATGACTTTAGTACCAGTCATTTGTTGCTGAGTGACCCTCTTGCAGTATGTTAACATCATTTGGGGAGTCAAAGACAGCACCCGACTTACAGTTATCCACAAACATGGTTAGCCACAGGCCCTTTGTCTTTGCCTGGACCTCTGAGAGGTAGATACCAAGCAGTGTGGGTCCCAGGACAGATCTCTGGGGAACACCACTAGTGACAGGTCTGCTGTCAGAGGTGGTGGTGCCTATTGTGAACTTGTGTGTCCTATTGGTGAGCCAGTTGGCCACCCACCTAATGATATAGGGATTTATGCCAAGTTGACTTAGCTTTTCAATGAAGCCTGAGTGGGGAATTGTGTCAAAGGCCCTGGCCAAGTCAAGGTAAGTTGTATGTACTAACTTTCCCTCATCCAGGGCCTTGGTGACCGTCTCAAAGAAGTCAACCAGGTTCCATAAGCAAGATCTGCTCCTGACAAATCTGAATTGGGTGGTTTCAAGTGCTTGGAGATTGCCTATGTCCTTGTTTATGAGATCCATAATAATACGCTCCATGGCTTTACAGATCAGACTTGTCAAGCTAATAGGGTGATATGTTTCCCAGGTCAGTAGTGGCACCTCCTCTGTACAAGGGGATGATAATGGCAGTTCTCCAATCTCCTAGAATGAAGCCTGTAATTAGCCTGTGGTTGAATAGAGTGCTCAATGGTGAAGCTAGTTCTTGCTGGAGATGGTGCAGAATACAGCCTGGGATACTATCAGGTCCCATGGAAGCTGTGTTCTTTACCTTGGATAGGGTCTTTAACACATGATCTATGGGACATGTGAGGTGTGGGACAAGTACTGGGGATGTCAAATGGGCCTTTGGGGGGTGATAGGGGGTGAAGTTTGCACTGAACATATCAGCTAGCAGGTTGGCTAAGTCAGCAGGATCAGTGTAAGTGGTACCATTAAGTACTAAATCGGAACAAACCTGGGCTTTACCATGGAGGTTTCTGATGTAGCTGAATAAGGCTTTGTGGTTTCCTTTTGTTTTGAAGGCTAGTTTCAATTCATAGTTGGATTTGGAGGTTTCCACTAGTGATCTAATTTGCTTGTTGAGGATGAGGAGGGAGACTTTCCCACTTTATTTGTTCCTAGTTACCCTTGAACAACAGTTTCTTCCTTTTGTTGAAAAGCCTGTTGATAGAGGATGTCCACTAGACAGGTTTGTGTTTCCTTGAGGAGCAGGTTTTAGTTCTGTTGAGTATGGCTGAGTCCATGCAGTTGTACGGGTGCTTGTGTACTGCATTGGTGTACTGTTCATCATAGTTGTCTGCATCCTTTGAGTGGGGGGGGGGGGGTGTGTGAAGCTACAGATACCTTCCCATAGGAGGTTCTAGTCAGCTTTTGAGAAATTTTTTAGCTTGGCTACGGCTGGGGGGGCTGTACTTTTCTGCACCAATATGCACTGTTTTCTCTTTTCATGTTGCTTTCCTCTGTTTTGCCCCATTTGTGTATATATTATGTATTTAGGTGAAAACTAGCTAAAACACACTGACATAAATTAGTTAGTATGACACAACCACACTAAATGCAATCGAAATAATAAATCAGTTGTGTGAAAAAGCAGCTCACCTGCAATAAACAGACACATTAAATAAATCATAGTTCATTGTTTCCCAGTGAGACAAAGACCCTTCCCCCAAGCAAACCTGCCATGCATGGGACAGTTCTCCCTGTATATCTATTTATTACAGTCAGCTCTCTAAGGCCATTTGTAGTTAGAAGAAAAGGATTTTTCACCACAGCAAAGTGAATTCCACCATGAGAAACCATGCTGCAACGATCAGGATGGATGAAGAATGCAGTATTCCGGTCCAGAAAAAATTTGTGTGCTGAAATGGAACAATAATATTAGATTCCAAATGGTCCAAAGCATGCATTTAGGTATTTATTTATTTATTTATTTATTTATTTATTTATGTGTGTTTCGTGTGTGTGTCCTTCTTTGTTAACAAGACCCCTTTTCAGTGGAGTCTTGAGGGAAAAGGTTAACAGTTAAAAACTAACAATGAATCACTCACAGTTACTAGTTAACATTTAAATTCAATCATACTGACTACGAGTATGCAGATAACACTGTGGATGATTCAGTGAAAAAAGACAGAAAAAAATAGTGAGAAAGTAATTTTGGAGTTAGCATTAGAGAAACTGCATCAGAGGAGATACATTTTGCAGCATATTAACTAAGACAGAAGGAAACAAGTGATTTAGATATGTAGACAGCTGACACAATGAGGAGCAGAAGATGGAGGGTGAGGTTAGGAGTGCCTAAAAAAAGGGTGAGGTTCAGAGTTCACAAACTGGATAAGGGTAGAGAGGAAACGTAATTGAAATGTTATGATTAAGGTGGGAGGGGAAAAATGGAAGTTAGTATATAGAAGTTGGAGGGAAACGTGCGGTAATGGAACATTTGACCATTTCTTCTAAAGTAAACTCATCTAAGAAAAATGGTTGAAAGTTTCACTGAAATGTAATTTAATCTAAAACAAAGTAACTGAAACAGGATACAAGCAAAAACACAAAGGGCAAGCTTTTCAACAACAGTATTTTTACAGAGGAGCAAGATCCCATGCACCCCCCCACCCATATATTTGAATATACTAACTCCATGGTCACACAACTGCAGAGAAAGTGAGAATACCACCCATATGTTCTCACTGCCAGCACACACACATACATATATATATATATATATATATACACCACACATAGTCTCACTGCCAGCATACCTATATAAACCACATCAGTGGTCATTATGTATAGGTAACCACAAGCACCTGCTAGAGCTTCTTCATACATGTCTACATATTTACATTCTCTGCATTACAGAAGTATTTGCATATAGGAGACATTCAGTGATACTCAACATCAATCGAATTGTCATTCAACTAAATTGCCTTTCAATCATTTTTCTTAGATCCATTTTCTTTCGGCAAAATTGATATTCAACCCAATGACATTAGGTGAGAGATGGGGAATTGATGAAAGAATGGAAGGAATTCTGGGAAAGTGTACTTAGCCAATTAAATAAGAGCAAGAGCAGATCCAATGATTATGTAGGTATTGAACAATGTTATTTGCTTAACAGATAAAAGGAGGGAGGGAGTTTTATATCTTGGATATCTGAGAGGCAGGGGTAACTGATGAAAATTCATGATAGGTGGCATCATTTAGAATAAACTATTTTTCTTCCATCAAAGTATTTAGTGCTGGTCTGCAACTGAATATTTTAAATGATGCTGTTATGTGCCTATCTTCTGTACATAATCAGAATGTACATATTTCATTCTTGACTTTTATTATTTACTTTATAAAATTTACTGCATTAAGATACACAAGTGTACATTTAGACTTGTTTGTTTTTAAGCTAGAGATACTACTTTTTTTTTTAACTTTGTGATCTGATGTTATCCATTTCATTATTTATCACAACTGGGTCTTGGATCCAATGTCGGATCTGATCCAGCACTTTACAGAGTTAGATTCAAGTCTCGAGCTCCTCCCATCTCCCATAATCCCATTCTACCTTCCAACCCTCAGATCATGTTTGCCGCATTTTGCAACAGACGTGATCCCTGGCTCGTAGCTTTCTCCAGAGAAATTTATCTCAGAAATGTCTTCTGTTAACTGTGTTTTTCTTTTCCCTGAGGTAGTTTAGACTTTTCTCTTCCTCCCCTCATTTGTTTGGCTTTCATTAGCATTTTTCTCTTCCTCCCCTCCTTTGTTTGGCTTTCATTAGCATTAGGCTTCTGCTTTTTTACCCTGCCTTTCCCTTTTCAGCACTTGGCACCTTTTTGGTTCTTTCCCTCTTCATCTAACAACACTCTCCTTCCCCTTTAGTGTAGTTTATAGAGATATTTGTGGGGGGGGGGGGTTGTCTGCTGGTTTCTCAGTTTGTGGTTGTAGTTTTCTGTGTTTTGGGTGTGGGTGTGTGTGTGTGTGTGTGTGTGTGTGTGTGTGTGTGTGTGTGTGTGTGTGTGTGTGTGTGTGTGTGTGTGTGTGTGTGTGTGTGTGTGTCTGTATGTAGGAATATGTCTGAAAGAGACAAGCCTACCAGGTTTAAAAGATGCTCTTCTTCTAGGCATAAGATGCCTAACTCTGATTCCCACAAGAAGTGTGTTTATTGTCTGAGGTCCAACCACCTCAAAACTGAATGCTCCATTTGTGCACATTCAACCCTCATGTGTTGGTACATCACCAGAACTAATTGTTCCTCATGGGTATGGTGCAAAAGGGCCCTTTTATTTTGGGTGGGTGTATATCACATAATCGAAATCCCAAAACATTGAACACCATAAGCTCGAACTTGGAATGTCGAAATGTGATATGATCGAAAGCTCAGAACAGCAAATTTTTTCCCAGGGAAAAAATTTGCTGTTCCGAGAAACACACACACAACATAAGCACACCAAAAAAGTAATCCACACATATACACTTAAAATCCTACTTCTAACCCTACACTAAACCATACATACACTACTATCTATCCACTTACCTTAACCCAAACCCTAACCCTAAGGTCCGTAACTATCGCACACTCACCTTAATCGCTCCCTAACCCTAAGGTCCCTAACTATCGCACGCTCACCTTAGCCGCTCTCTAACCCTAAGGTCCCTAACTATCGCACACTCACCTTACCTGCTCCCTAACCCTAAGGCCCCTAACTATCACACACTCACCTTACCCACTCCCTAACCCTAAAGTCCCTGACTATCCCATTCCCACACTCACCTTAACTCGGTCCATTCACACACTTACCTTAACCCGGTCCATAACCTTCGCACCACAGTGGAGAAAATAGCAAAGCGGCAGAAACAGCCCACCAAATTCTTTCCCCTAGGAAAGAATTCGATGTTCTATGCTATTTTCAATGTTTGCTGTTTTAGGTTCAATATTACAACATTCGACATTTTACTACTTTGATGTTATAATATAAACCCATTTTGAGCTGTCCCTCTTCTGGTGGCCACTAAAATTCTAAGAGGAAAACCTCCTCTACCTCCCCAAGGTCTTTTCCTCCAGCACCACAAAAATGGCCCAGTCACTAGGATCAGAGTTCTTCAAAACCAAAGCTGTCCTTGACCGTTTTGGATCTGAAGTCTCAGAATCCCTCATTAGGTGAATAGGTCTCCTTGGATAGGAGACACTTGGATCCTACCTCCATTACCTCTGATCCATCAGCTCTCTCGGATCCCAGGCAAGCAGGTCTACCAGTGTCAGAACTGATGTGTTCGTTGTATCCAGAGTTAATTATTCAGGGTTCCCCAGCAGGATTTTCTTGGGCTCTGAAGCTTTTGGATCCCAGGCATAGAAGTCATTCCCCAGATTGGGGACAGCATAGGGTGGTGGCAGGATCCAAGCTGGCTTCTCCATCTAAATCCACCCATGCTGTGCTTCTTTCAGATCCTCCAGGAGCCTCTTACCTTCTGACATGGACAGGATGATGAGGAGTTTCCTTAGGGCCCAGACAGAGATGGGCCTTTTAGCTTCCCCAACCAATTTGAACCTGGGGAGATCCCCAGCTCCTAGATTGCCTTCTCCTCTTCCGATTCCTGTGGTTTTGGAATCCCAGGTTCTGGTTTTCCCTAGGGAGGCATCAGTAGATCTAGGACTGCCAGTTTTCCTCAATCCATCAGGGTGTCTGACCAGCGCTATTCCTTTGCCATCAGATCTGAGCTGGTCTCAGCTCCAAGAGGTTGGGACTGGGTCCTTGGGAAAAGGTTCAGGTCCAGGCATTTCAGATTATTCCCTTCCTTTGGGTGCTTCAGCCTTTGACACCATCGGTACTGATGGAGGGCTGGAACCAGGGTCAGGTTTGGCACCCTCTTACCTTGTGGCTTCAGCTGCTGGGGACATGGATGCGGTTTCCTCAAGTCCTTTAGCTTTTTGGGTGGTAGAATGGACCTTCTTCAGGCCTGGAACAGCATCTCTCCTCTTCTGGGAATGTCCCAAGCCATCACTATCAGGAGCCCTGAGTCCATTCAGCCTGTCCAGGATCAGTCCTCCTGAGATAGCCTTCAGGCATCTAGAACCCCAGGGGTTTCCCTCTGTCCCGAGTCCTCTCCTGAGCCCCTTACAGAAGAACCACCATGGAAGAGACAGTGCAAGAGGTGGCACTTGGACACCATATAGTCCCTCACAGTGGCTACAGATTTTGATGAAGGGGACAGGTTCTCAGATATCTGCCTGACGACATCTAGTTTGAAGGCATTCTGAAACTGTTGAAGCAGAAAGGTGGATAGTGTCCCAGCTTCCATCTTCATAATAATCTGTGTTCCTGAAAGCTTTTGGGATGGGCCCATCTACTTCTTGGGTCTCTCCCCCTGTGGATGAGCTCATTGACCTCACTGCACACAGGGAGTGGAAGGAATTGGACACTGTGAAACCGGTTCCTAAGAAGGCTTATAAGTTTTTGAGCCCTCCCCCATAGACAGAACACACTGGAGCAAGAGAGTGCCAGTCTTGCATTGTGGTTGCTGTGGAAACAAAGGAGCTGGTTGAATAGAGCTCCAACATCCATCCCCTAAACCAAGAGTCTTGGGCGATCAAGAGACACAGGAAGCACATTTACGCTTCAGCCACATTTGGTCTGAGAGCCATTAATTACTTGGTGTATTTTACCCACCTCCAAAGAGCTTTGGTTTCTGACCTAACCAAATCTCTTTCAGAGTTGATGCTAGCAGAGTACCTCAAGAAGGTATCTCTAAAACTCACCACTAAATCATCTACTGCCAATTCTTAGATGAAGTTGATCTCCAATGCAGCAGAGGGTACTTCTTTAGTGGCCAGTGCAGGCATTGCCTTAAGGCATAATGTGTGGGTGCAGTTATGCAGGTTCACAGAACCCTTTAAGACATCTTTTGCTAATGCCCCCTTTAGTGGTTCCTCGCTCTTTGGGTCATCAGTCAAAGAAACCTTAAGCCGCAGTGAGCAGGAGGGCAAGACATTGTCTGCAGTCAGGATCAAGTTTTCTACCCCCAAAAGGTCTTTTTCCATAAACCAATGGGGAAGTAAGAAGCTCTGGTTTCACAAGTCACAGGGTTCCTTCCAAGATTCTCCAGGAGAGTCTTCTTCCAGGAGCAGGGGAAGAAGATTCATTGGTAGATGTCATCCAGAGGCAGAGGGGGGTCATTAGAATCAGAGCTCCAGGGAACCCTTCTCTGAGAAGACTTTTTAGCGCCCCTGAGGTATTACCCAACTGTCCTGCCCAGAAGGCAGTCAGAGGTAATTTTTTGTTGCAACCAAATGCCTTGACATCTATAACAAACAATCAATGGGTGTTCATGAACATATTCAGAGGTTATTACGTTCCCTTTTTCCAACCAAGAAGTTTCTACCCAACATGACAGCCAATCAGAGAGAATTGGCCCAGAGAGAGGTTTTGACACTTCAAGAAAAAAGAACCATCCAGGAGGTCCCATCAGGACAAAGAGGATCTGTAACTTATTCTCACTTCTTTTTCATGTGAAAAAAGACTGGGGATCTATGTCCAATTCTGGACCTTAGCAAACTGAACTTATTCATCAAGAAGTCAAAGTTCCAGATGGTCACTGTTCAGTCAATTCTGCTACTGTTGCAGAATGACAAATGGATGTGCTCCATAGACCTCGAGGATGCTTGCTATCATGTCAAGATAGACCAGCATTCCAGGAGGCATCTGCACTTCTGGATCAGAGCTGATCATTTCCAATTCAAAGCCTACCATTTGGACTCACCACAGCCCCTAGGGTGTTTACCAAATGCTTAGCAGCAGTAGTAGTAGCTCACCTGAGGCTTCAGGGATTTCAGGTCTTTTCATACCTGGACGATTGGCTCCTCACAGCTCCCACTAGGCATCATTTGGTATCCATTATGCAGTATTTCTTGCAAACTTTCAAAATGCTAGGCATTACCTTCAACTTGGTGAAGTCAAAGCTGTCTCTGTTGCAAAGCCTAAAATTCATTGGGACCCATCTCAAAATGGTAGCAGAGATTGCAGCATTGCCTCCCCACAGAATGGACTTGATCAGACAGCAGGCCAGGGCAATCTTGGAGGTTCCTTCACATCAGGCACACCTCTTTCTCAGAGCCCTGGGGTCCATGTTGGTGGCCATTCTCCTCATTCCACTAGTGAGATATTACATGTGGGTGCTTCAGTGGATGCTAGTGGTACAGTGGTCCATTCTGTCTCATCCAGTGTCCATTCCTATTCCACTGACTTCCATTTGCAGTTGGCATCTGCAGTGCTGGCTTAGGTCGGAGGATTTCCTTTGAGGCAGACCATTTTCTCTTCCCCCACCCACAGCCATGGTGACCATGGACACTTCCCTATTGGAGTGGGGGTCATTTTTCAGGGCAGAACTTTCCAAGGCACATGCTCCACCTCAGAGACCAAGTTGTACATAAATGTTCTAGAGATGAGGGCAGTCCTCCTTCTGTTGCAAGCCTTTCAGGATTGCCTTCTCTGGGAACGTTGGTAATTCCTACAGACAACATGCCAGTGATCTGGTATATCAATAAGCAAGGGGGAACATACTTAAACCCATTGTGCAGTGAGGCCATGAGTGTGGGAATGGGCAATCTCTTGCAGTCACTTTCTCCTTGCAATGCACATACCTGGGTAGTCCAAAGTTTTTGCAGACAAGCTCAACAGGTTTATCTTGACCCCACATGAGAGGTCCCTCAATCTGTCACTGGCATCTCAGATTTTCAGCCATTGGGGCCAACCTTGCTGCAATCTTTTTGCATCCTAAATGAACAACAAATGCAGCAGGTACTTTGCCCTCATTCCCTTAGAGGGGCAGTCCCCAAGGCATGATCTTGTCCATGATTGGCCTCCAGGTCTCCTCTATGCATACCCTCCTCTTCCATTGATCCCCAAAGTACTTCAAAAAAGCCCACAGACTGAAGAGTTCCATGATTCTCATTGCCCCTTTCTGGCCTCGTCAGATGTGGTTCCCTTTCCTGAGGTCTCATCTGAAGTATACTCCCTGGATACTGGATCCCATTCCAGATTTCATCTCTCACCCATCAGAAAAACTGCCTAATCTTTGTTCTCTTCATTTGACCACATGCTTTTTACACTTCCCGTGATAGTAACACAGTGCAGGATGGCTTCTCCCATCAGAAAAAATTATATAAGCTTCCCAGAAGCTGTCTACTCAGAAGGTCTATCGTCGTAAGTGGAAACATTTTTCCTTTTGGGCTGTGGAACAGAATCTTGATTCCTTTTCAGCTCCAATAGCAGATATTCTTCTTTTCTTATCAACTCTTTTTCCAAGAAGGGACTAGCTCCTCTACTATAAAACTGCAGTTGGCAGCCATTTCTAATTTTCATGTCAATACCAGACCCACTTTTTCCTCTAGATTATGGAAGGCCTTCTAGAAGGGCATCTTCCTTATCATGCCTCCTGTCAATTATCCTGCCCCTCCTTGGGATCTGACTTTGATGCTGCAGTCTCTCACACAAAGTCCTTTTGTGCCAGCTTATTCATGTGATCTCAAATTTCTTTCTTGGAAGACTGTTTTATGTGGCCATTACTTCAGCTAAGAGGGTTTCTGAATTACAGGCCTTCTCTTCTAAACTCCCATAAATTGTTTTTCATAAGGACAGGGTGACTTTGTAAACTAATCCCTCTTTTATGCCTAAGGTAGCTACTGAAAGTAATCTTAACCAGAATATTCAGTTACCTGTCCTTTTTTGTAATCACTCCAATAAGGGCAAATATCTCCTCCATAACTTAGATGTGGATCAGCAGTTGAAATTTTATTTACATAGGACTGTGACAACCCACCACTGCCAACCAGTAATCAAGGAACCTCAGTCTTCTCCACTGGCAACAGTGGGGGACATTTACTGAGAGGATAACAGGTACATACATACAGTATTTCCAGATGCAGCTATCTGCACCAAGTGCAATTTCCCTTAAGAGCACACAGAGACCACAGTCAGTCTGGGGCTGGTTTCTCCCTCTTCCTCCAGATCTCCAGTAAGACACCCCTGGCACAGATATAGAGTTGAGATCAAGGTTGAGTGACCAAGCCCAGAACTTCAGCACCCTATCTGTCCAACCAGTGCTTCATGTCCCTGCCCAAGTAACTGATACACGCACTCTTTGAGGTTTGATTTATACATACACATACACACACACACACGCACGCACACATCTGGGAAAAGCTGGCACAGGTTTACTAACTATACCCCCTTCTGCCCAGGCTACAAGGTAGTTCACACTGCTACCAGTCACTCCTTATCAGCTTCTTTAGGACCCTTAACAAAGGGTGTCCAGTCTTACTGTGAAATAGTTATACTAATACCAATGGTCGTTTGGCCAAGATCAATGCTATTAGGAGTGGCCCACACAGTGTCACCAAATAAATATACAAGTACTCTCAAAACTTAAATATCTCTACACAGATCAGCCACAATGAAAAATTTAAATATATTTAATAATAAATAATAAAAGAACAAGACAATACTAAATATATATTCACAGTGACATCAGAGTTGAAAATCACTGGAATATTTAAAATAACATTGTAGTACAGGCTTCCACAAATAAAAAAAAAAATCTAAATTGCTATATTCCTGACTGTATCTAAGAGAGTTATACTGTTCCATATAAACTTACTATTAGAGCAAGGCAGATGTCGTGACTGGATCTTGTTGCTGTCAGGTCCAGGACATAATGCAGAATGCTCTGTCTCACTAAGAGACTTCTTCAATTAATATCTAAAATATTACTGTTGGGATAGCTTGCAGAATGACATCATTTCTGGTCATCTGACTTCTAGTTCCCAGGCCTAAATCCCCATTGCTAGAAGCTGGCAGCATTTAGCATCTACCTGTAAAAATATACAGACAAGAGGCTTTGCTCAGATCTTTGGCAGATATAAAAACAAGTGCATTCCTTCATGCTTCAAAAGTAGCAATTATCTCACTCCAAGGTCAATACAGAAAACTTTCTAGTGCAAACTCTGTGTCTCTAGCTGCATTGAAAACTTGAGAGACAGCCTCTTTATTGCATAGCCTATAAAGATATTTAATTTCATATATTTTTTAAAGTTTGCTGGACTGAGGTTAACCTTCTGTATCCCAGTTTCCACTGTTAAAATATATTCATTTAAACAGTTACAATAATGCATGTAGATTTCTGTTCTCTTCCAGTAGGACACACTGTGGTTACATTTCAAACACAGCACTTTGCAAATACCTTTTCAACACAGATGTCGGTACAAGCAGTTTCATATACACATGACATACATTTCTAATGCATGTAACACGAGCATCTTGTATAAATCATTTCAGTATTCACAAATGACATATAATTATTTTTAAAATTCCCTCTAGCTGTGCTGGCAGTATCTCCTTTCATCACACTTCTTCTCCCGTTTAAAGACTCAAGCTAGTTTTTCAAGTAATCCTTGAGAAATATTGCTTGGGAGGAATGAGCTTATCTCTGAATACATTACCCCATACCCTGTCTTGAGATGCTAGCTGCCTTGGCAGTGCTGCACTGCCCTATCATATGCCTGCATCCCTAGGTTTCACCATAGTACTTTGGGATTCTCCTGGCTAGCTCCCTGTAGCCATAGATCCCCCATAGACTCCTCCTGCCATCCACTGCAAATACTCAAAACAAGGGCCTCTCCATCATGGTAAGGTTTCAACATGTTAACATAGTACAGTTTGTGCACTTGCCTCCTGCCTAGCAGTTCCACCATGTAGTTAACATCACTGACCTTCCTTACCACCTTGTAGGGCCCCTCTCTAACTTCCTGCAGCTTGTTGTGTGTGACAGAAATGAGAACCATAACCTGCTGCCCCACAGCATACTCTCTAGCTTGAGCATTCCTGTCATACCAGACCTTTTTCTGCTGTTAGGCTCCTGCCAGGTACTCCTGGGCCAAGCCCAGGAATTCCCTGAGCCTTGTCATGAGGTTTAGGACATATGCCACAACAGATTCCTTGTGGGATTCACACTCACCTTTTCACTCATTGCGAGGCCCCCTTGCCCTATGCCCCTACAGCAACTCAAAGCGTGAAAATCCTGTGGATTCCTGGGGCACCTCTCTGTAAGCAAGCAACAGATGGGGCAAATATTTGTTCAGCTCTCTCTTAAACTGGTCTGCAAATACCTGTAACATGGTCTTTAGTGTAGAGTTTAACCTCTCCACCAGACAGTTAGTCTGCAGGTTGCAGAGGGTGGTCTTTAGGTGCTTCTCCCCACAGTGCTTCCACAGACAAGCCAGCAGGTCTGACATGAAATTGGCACCTCTGTCAATAAGTATTTCTTTGGGGAAACCTGCCCTGCTAAAAATCTCTAACAAGGCATTTTCCACCTTTTCTGCCTCAGTGGAAGACAGAGCTGCTGACTCGGGTCATCTGGTAGCATAATCTACTACCACTAGGATATACTTCTTTCCTATTAAACTTGGAGTACTCAGCCTCACAATAACCATAGCTACCCTCTGAAATGGCTCCTCAATCACAGGCAAAGCCATCAAAGGAGCTTTGATATTGTCTCCTGCCTTGCTTACCTTTTAACACTGCTCACAGGTCTTGCATTTCCCTGTTACATCCCTGGAAATCCCAGGTCAATAAAAGTTTTGCAAAATACATCTCTTGGTACACTTTATGCCTATATGCTCTGCAAAGGGAATGTCATGAGCTGTGACTAGAAGTGCCAGATGGCAGGCTCTGGGCACTACCAACTGCTGTATTCTCTCACCCTCTAGCCTTCCCTCAGGAGTCCACTGTCTATACAGTAACCCTTTGTCCCAGTATACAGATTCCCCTTTTTCTTGAGAATCAGGCACCTCACTAGCTACCTCCCTCAAGCCTTGTAATGTAGGGTTTGAGAGCTGAGCCTGTCTCAACTCTCTCTCTCTCTTTGTAATCCTTCCCATCTCTCCTTCCGCAGGAAGTCTAGTATCCTCTGACAGTGGTACCTCACTGTCAGCCTGGGTGCTACTACTCAACTCTGCCCTTGCAGTCACTCTGTCCAAGGGAACATCAGTACCCATCAGGAGCTGTAGCTCACCTTCAGTCTCACTGCTACAGGATAGCTCCCTGTCTGAAGTAACCACCTCACCAGTCCTGGCTTCAAGTGTGAAGTCTGTCTGGGTCCCCCCAGGCTACCAGAACCACATGCCTGATTCCAAGCCTGACTGTGTGTAACTGCATGCACACAAGGTACTACATTATCAAAATTATTCCCTATCAGGACATCTGCAGGGATATCCTCAAACACACTTACTTCTTGCTTCCTTTTCCATGCTCCAAGTAAAGGTGAACCTTTGGTATTTGGAATGGGGTCCCTTCTAAAGCTCTGACTGGAGTAGAATGCCAGAACAAATAGTGCTCCTCTTTAACCACTGCAGGCTTCACAACGGTTAGGTCAGAGGCTGTGTCTGTCTTAGCAGTGGCCTGTTTCCCCTCTACTAAGATAGGATATAACCTCTTGTGGTAGTTTGGTACCTTTGTTGTCTCTAAACAACTTACCACTGGCATTCTGTTATTCCCTTTTGCTGGCTCCCCTACCTTTTGTTTCCCACCTTGCCTCTGTGGACATCAATATGCTATATAGCCCCACTGGTTACATTTAAAACATTTAACCCTTGATCCTGGCGATGTACCTGAACTATTGGCTTCCCCTGCTGTTGGTGAACTCTGTTGGAGTGGTTTAGGCTGCCCACCACAGATTCCCTTAGACCCATGTGCAGCACTGGGTATCCCTTTCCTGTGCAGTGATGCCCTGCCTGCTATGTATAGGTCTCCTTTTTTCCCCAACTCATCTGCGGTGTTGCTTTCTCTATCTACAAACCAGATTCTCATGTCCTCAGTCAAAGTGCTAAGGGCATATTCCCTCACCAAAAGGTCTGCCAGCCCTTCAAACGTGGTGACCTAACAACCCACTCACCCACCTATGAGCATACGTGCTTAATTCGCAATATAATCACACACACACATACACACACATACACACACATACACATACACTCTGCGCACACACATACACATACACACACACACACACACACACACACACACACACACACACACACACACACACACACACACGCGCACACACGTTCATCTGCATTGCATCTGTGCTCATGAAACTTTTTTATATAAGCTTCAGGTGTTAACTTAAAACACTCTAATAGGTATTTATTGACTTGGTTATAGTCTAGACAATCAATATCAGACAATTTAGAAACAGCGGTAATAGCTTTATCATGGAGTAAGGGGGTCAGGAACTGTACCCAGAGCCCTTGGTCACCATTATATTGTTTATATACCCTTTCAAACATATGAATAAAACTATCAAAATTATCACTCTCTGTAAATTGTGGAAGAAATTTACTGGCCTTTATTACTTCTGGGGTTCAGTTACTCCCTTTCCTGTTACCTCCATGACCCTGTTAAAGAGTCAGCATATCCTTTATATGTTGCCTCTGCCTCTCATTTTTTTCAGCCTACAAACATCTCAGTCTCTTATTTTCTCCAGCCTCCAAACACTACAGTCTCTCTGCTGATTCTATTTCCAAGAACACAGAACTAAATGACAAACCAAGAAAGGAGGTGAAAAGAGGCTACAAATCCACAAAAAAGTTTTAATAAACTAAGAACCAGTATTGTGAAGCACTTTTCGTCCAGTCAAATGGCCGGACGTCTTCAGACAAATTCAATTAACAGGCAGCATTGTTAAATACACAAGCATTTCCCTCCATACAGAGGTCTAACCAATCAATTGTAACACATAATTCTCAATTCAATTAATCAGTACACCAATTAAGCTTCATCATTAAGCAAGTAAAACTTTTTTTTAAAAAAGGTATAGCTGATAAAAATATATTTGTCATATATATTGTTGGTTTCACTTCATAATCTCGAATTACTAAAATCTCGAATTTCAGTAACCAGAGACTATAAAGCCGAAGCATTCACAATACCAAAACCCACAATCACAAATCACACAATCACGAACATACATACACCATACACCACATAACTCACACACCATTTCACCCACAGCACACAAACCACACAACCTTACACTATATATAAGTAGGAGGGCAAGCCCCACTGCACACCCCCTTACTTACATATACCAACTCCGAGATTGCACACAACATTAAAAAAAATAAAACTCAAACCATGACATCCTCCACTCACTCGCATACAAATACACATCACACATAAACAAACAACAACAAATCCAACACTCACACTCATACTTACACCTCCCTACCCTTACCCACACATACAACGTACAAAAACACACAAAAACACTCACTCACCTGCAATTTCAGGCACGATAACAGTACACGCAACGTGCCAGAAATGGATAAGTGCAGATTCGAGATATTCAAATTCGCTCTTATGCACTTTCGGCATTCTGGTTTTCGGCTTCATGATCTCGGGTTACTGAAATTTGGGATTTCTGTAATTCGAGATTATGAAGTGTAACCATATTGTTATATATACAAAACAAAATTCAAAAACATGTATTGTAAATGAAAAAACTGTACATATAAAATCACACACCACTCTTTGTCCTCAGGTTAAAAAATCATAAATAACAAAGAAAGGGCATTCAGCAATAGTTAGCCTTTATCTTAAATATTTACTATACATCTCGTTTAAGCTAACCAACAATACAAAGGCGAGACATATTCTCAAAACATCCATACTATTACTTATACTGCAACATCCATTACTTTAAGCAAATTAGCATGCAAAATTAGATTAATTCAAATAACACATGAAGTTCATCTAGTAAGGCTTCTCAATTTCAATATACAAGCTATTGAAATGACTTTATTCAAGCCTGGATTTCTACTCGAATCAATGTGTAACTGCCATAACCCTCTTGTCTTTCAAACATCAAGGGGAAGAGGCCACCTTTTACATTAGGCTTAACTTGATCAATCACCCTAAATGAAAATACATGGCCAGGGTGACAAGTACAATGTTTTGCCAAGGCATTCTCATTTTTACCCCTGCTAAAACTATATGTATGTTCGTATACCAGTTCCTTCAATTTTCTATCGGTCTTACCAATATAGTATGCTGGGCATGCCTGGCACTGTGCAAGGTAAATAGATTTGGAATTACAGTTATGCCTACCTTTAACTCTATATGTTTTATAATGAAAGGTAAAGGTACATCCTGATGCCATGTATCTACAAAGGCTGCAAGCTTCGCATTTAAACATGCCTGGTGTTCTTACAGTTAAATACTTAGGTGCTTCCAACAACGATTTCATATTTCTGCCTCGCTTAAAAATTACAGTAGGTTTTTCACCTATCTTATGAACTATTTCATCATCATTTGAAAAAAGCTTCCAATTCCTAGTCAAAATATTCCTAATACTATAAGCATCTATACTAAACGGTGTTATAAAACTAATAGAAAAAACTTCATTGTGGTTATGTTCCTCATTCCCAAAATTACATGGGTAAACCTCATTACTGGTAGTTACGTCTAGTGACCCGCAGATGTTAAATGAACCTAAAACTGGTTTGTAAACTCCCCTCCATCTTTTTTGTTGCACTTCTAACGAGAGTTCCATAATTAACTGTTCAAGGTAGCCTCTCATTAAGAACATTTGTGTTAGTCTTACATTCCTCCATAAAATATACTTCTTCCATGACAATCCTGGCTGCACGTACTAGCTGACCTTTCACCACTGATCTTTTTTGGTGAAGGGGATAAGAGCTAGAAAAGTGCAGCATCAAATCTGAATAAGTTTTCTTACGGAAAATTCTTGCTGAATAAGATTCCTTAACATTGTCCTTCACTAATAGTATGTCTAAAAAGGAATACAGTCCTCCTTAAAAGAATTTGTACATTTTAAAAAGTTGATAGTGTTATTCAAATATTTTAACACATCATTCACTGCTACTACATCCCCTTTAAACAAAGTAAAAATATCATCCAAAAATCATGCATAGAGACAAATGGAAGACATTATATTAGGGTCATCAAACACATTGTGGGATTCCCAATGGGCCATCACCAGGTTAACAAAACTTGCTCCACAAAGGGAGCCCATTGCTACTCCCACTTATTGTAAAAAAAATCTCACTATCAAACATCACAAAAGTGTTGAACAAAATAATGTCCAACAATTCTTCAATGAGCCTTATTTCAGAGCTTGGTGCCCCATGGTATTCATTCTATCAGTGACCCATTTGATACCTATCCCATGTGGCATTGAAAAATACAAGTCTGTAACGTCTATGGTTAAAAACATTAACATCTTGACTAAAATGTACAGAATTAATAGCTGCCAAGAAAGCCCATTAGTCCTTGTATATTTGTTTTTCCCTTTCAACATACTTTTTTAAAAATACTGTCAACAAACTCTGCACTAGCATAGTTAATAGACAACCTTGCATCTACCAAAGTCCTCATGGGTGGGTCATAAATACTCTTATGTATCTTGGGAACACCAGACAATGTAGGGACCCTAGAGGATACATTAGTCAAATAGATTAAAGTAGGTACATCTATCAAACCTTCTATAAACAAGTCATTCAAAAATGACCTAATATTCTTATATGCTACATTCATTTCATTAATACTCACTTTAGTATATATGTCACTTTCTAACACTTTTCTCATTCTAAGGTTATAATCTGTGACATCCATAATTACTAATCCTCCTCCTCTGTCAGGTTTTAATACTCGTAATGGAAGTGTTCTTAAGCTGTTAGCTTCCGTCTCTTCATTATTAATGTTCACATTCTCATTATTCATATGTTGATTAATTAAACTCCTAAAGTCTAATTCACACACGTTTTCATACAATAATAACAAAGGATGTACAGGAGGGTTAGATTTACTCAAAAGTCTTAAATTATTGTGCTCTACAGGGTTATTACCAAATAAAACGGTTAGATTCAGTTTTCGTATAAACATTTTCAGATCAATAAGTGTCTTTGGTAAATCAAACCTGCAAGAAGAGACAAACGTAAGGCCCTTAGAAAACAGTTCAATCAATAAAGAGTTAACTTCATAACTTGAAAAGTTATGTATCTTAAAGCCTCCTTCAATATTAGTTAAAAGTTTACACTTGCGGGTGTTCTCATCACATACCATCAAAGAAGTAACAGTTACCTCTTCTTCTTGGTGTTGTTTTTGTTGAAATTCTTGTAAGACCCCCTGGTGTTGTAAAACTGCTGATGGTTCTGCCCTTGTTCATACTGAAAATCCTGTTGTTCGTTCCATTGTTGATAGTTCCCTTTGTTATTATGACTGTTGTTTCCATTAAACGAAACTGGACCTGCCGTTTGTTTATCCAGTGCATCTGCATTGTAATAAGATGAGTTCTGAGCTGGTGGTGTCACATCATCATCAGTTCGAACTAGAAGTAATGTTCTGATTGGTTACAGGTGTTGACAAATGGCCAATAGCATTCCTGTGTTGAAGTGGAGGAGGTTTAGGAAATGCTACCCCATTTTTATAATCTGCCAAGTCTCTGTTCAGTTTTTTAATTTTAACTTCTACGTTCCTAGCCATCTGTTGATCAATAGACCCAAATATTCTTTTATAATCATAATGGTATCTGATGAAATCACTATGGCTCTCAACTTCATTGTCCAAGTTAGTGATCTCTACTTCCAAAACATCAATCGCTAATTGGTAATATTTAAACATAAGCGAAATAAGCTCTAAACCATGCTTATTAAACATAGAAATAAGTTCATTGTGGAACGCAGACCCTGGTTCATGCCCATTAGGGTATTGCCAAGAACGAAGGCCTTTCGGCACAATACCTTCTTTACTACATTCTGTAAAGTAGTTCATCCCAAGTTGCAGTTTCCTTAACTTCATAAGTTTAGCATCCAGTGTAGATAATTTTGATGCTAAAGACATACTTCCTCCAGCTGGTTGTCCCTGTGGAGACTGTTCAAAAGGTCTTTTGAGGCTGGGTAGCTCTTTTATCCAGCCAGAAACATCAGGGACTCCAATAAGCTCGAGGATGTTATTGTAGGCGCTACATTCACTTTTTTTGTATTACTTACATTTAAGGTAATTTGTAAGTCATTAAAGTTACCTGGATCTTTGTTAGTTAAGTCCAATGGACATAAGCGGTTAGTGCATTTACTTCTGTAACAGCCGTTATAGTATTACCAGGTGCCTGCTTACCAGCTTGGCTCTGTTGACTAAGACCATCTACTCTTACTGCAAGGTCTACAAGCCGTTGATTCATAGCACTGATTAAAGCTGTTAGATTTCCTATATCACTCGGAGAAAGTTGAGATGTCTCTGAATGTTGAGACAGCAGTTCAATAGATGAATTCAATAGTCCTCCAGCTGCCATCCATTACACAATATAAACCCAAGAACAGAGAACTAAATAACAAAACAAAAAATGAGGCAAAAAGAGGCTCCAAATCCACAAAAAAGTTTTAATAAACTAAGAACCAGTATTATGAAGCACTTTTCATCCAGTCAAATGGCTGGATTTCTTCAGACAAATTCAAGTAACAGGCACCATTGTTAAATACACAAGCATTTCCCTCCATTCAGAGGTCTAACCAATCAATTGTAACACATAATTCTCAATTCAGTTAATCAGTACACCAATTAAGCTTCATCATTAAGCAAATAAAACTTTTTTAAAAAAAGGTATAGCTGATAAAAATATATTTGTAATATATATTGTTATATATACAAAACAAAATTCAAAAACGTATTGTAAATGAAAAAAACTGTACATATAAAATCACATACCACTCTTTGTCGTCATGTTAAAAAATAATAAATAACAAAGAAAGGGCATTCAGGCAATAATCAGCCTTTATCTTAAATAATTTCTATACATCTTGTTTAAGCTAGCCAACAATACAAAGGCAAGACATATTCTTAAGGAGAGGCTACCCTGAACAGTTAATTATGGAACTCTCTTTAGAAGTGCATCAAAAAAGAAGGAGGGGAGTTTACAAAACAATTTTAGGTTCATTTAACATCTGTGGGTCACTAGACATAGCTACCAGTAATGAGGTTTACCAATGTCATTTTGGGAATGAGGAACATAACCACAATGTAGTTTTTTTCTATTAGTTTTATAACACCATTAAGTATAGATGTTTATAGTATTAGGAATATTTTGACTAGGAATTGAAAGCTTTTTTTTCAATTGATGATGAAATAGTTCATAAGACAGGTGAAAAAGCTACTGTAATTTTTAAGTGAGGCAGAAACATGAAATCGTTGTTGTTGGAAGCACCTAAGTATTTAACTGTAAGAACACCAGGCATGTTTAAATGTGAAGCTTTGTCGACCTGCAGGACATTAACTTAGTAAAACTAATACTAAAAAATCTTGTGACTAAGGAAAAACAATCTCTAGGACGTATAAACTTGTAACGAGCATAAAATACCAGAATTCTCTATTATTCTCAACGTTTTGACGAGGGAAAAACCAATTACTTACTGAAGAAAGCAAAAGACTGGCCGTTGAAAATACGGTCACGTTTATTCCCTTTAAGAGGCTGTTATAGACACAAATTATGATAAATAACGGTGTTTATTTTACCCCATCAAAGCTACATAAGTGCAATCTCATATTTTCACCCATATGTCCACACTGCCCAAACCAAGCAGCTGATATTCTCCATGTTCTGTGGAATTGTAGGAAGGTGCACAACCTATGGTGCTCTTTAACAGCTAGATTAGAAAAGATGGGATATGAAAAAACAACCCTGTCATGGGAGACAGCTATAGTGCATGCCAACACAAATGAACTTCCAAAAATGTTAAAACATATCCTTATCACAATGTGTGCCCTTATTAAATTTTATATCACAGAAAATTGGACTGTCATATCTCCAATCACATGGGAAGACTTTAGCACACTGCCTGTTAAATATATCTCATCTCACAAATTAGTTTATACAACAACAAAACAAAAACATTACTATCAGAAATATTGGGGTTATCTACAAGATGTAATTCTCAAGAATTAAAGATAGACCTTACACTGACCTGCTAAGACAAACTTATATTAAGCAAAGCTTGCATTATAAGCAGCTTATCTCATTTTCTGTCTATACACCTAAATACTTTCCCTAGTATACCTATCTATAACAAGTGATTGAATTTCTACTTCTATCTCTTTATAAACTATGCCCCTTATACTATCTCTCATCTTTAAAATGATGTTAAGAAGTATTTCTCTCCTTTGTTTGCTGATGTAGTGACTTCTAGTGTACATAGTGTATATACTTAGTATTTAGCTTTATCATATTTATGCTTGTTTTTTATATGTACACTCTAGGATCAGCACAACTTTTCAAGAAATGACTAAGGAACTATTTCAAATCTCCCTGGCTATGTCCTTGCTCTAATCCTGACTGACCTCAGCATCTTACTCTCCTTACAGCTCTTTACTCTACTCCTCTACTTGTCACTATCACTAGTGCTACCCCCCTCTGTAGCTCTCCTTGAATTTCACTTCCATTTTTAATTTTCATTTGCACCTTCTGCTCTTTCTACTTGACATATTACTACAACCAGTCATATATCCTTTCTATTTAAACCTATATCCTGCTACATATGGAACTACTCTGTTTCTTAAAAATAGTGCCCTAGCACTAAAAGTGTTATCATTATTGTAAATACTGTATATATGACTATTAGACTTAGGGGTGAGCCACTATTTTCTCTCCTTCAACATTAGTATGATTGCGTGGTTAATATTATAGAACTAGGAATCCTCACTGTTTTGATTAAATTCTATTGTATTTGCTTCTATACTATTACTAAGCTATTTTAGCTCTCTTACATGCCTATAATACTGTATCCTATTGTGCTTTTTTTTATGTACCTTGTTATGTTATGTTTGTACTAGTACATAGTGGAGCTTTTCTCCTCGGGCCTCTGCTGAAAATGGACATATATCCAGCCAGACTAGCCCGGTCAACAAATGTAAAATAAATAAAATAAATGTATTGCCAACTTATGTTTTTGATATGTTGTATTACTGTTATTACTGGAAAACTGAATGAAGAGTTTTTGGGAAAAAAAAATGCAAAGCTTGCAGTCTTTGTAGATACATGGCGACAGGATGTACCTTTACAATTCATGATAAAACATATAGAGTTAAAGGGAGGCATAACTGTAATCCCAAATCTATTTACCTTGCGCAGTGCCGGGCATGCCCAGCATACTATATTGGTAAGACTGATAGAAAATTGAAGGAACTGGTATATGAACATACATATAGTTTTAGCAGGGGTAAAAATGAGAATGCCTTGGCAAAACATTGTACTTGTCACCCTGGCCATGTATTTTCATTTAGGGTGATTGATCAAATTAAGCCTAATGTAAAAGATGGCCTCTTCTCCTTGATGTTAGAAAGACAAGAGGTGTTATGGCAGTTACACCTTGATTCACGTAGAAAACCAAGCTTGAATGAAGTAATTTCAATAGCTTGTATACTGAAATTGAGAAGCCTTACTAGATGAACTTTATGTGTCATTTGAATTAATCAAATTTTTTATGCTAATTGCTTAAAGTAATGTATGTTGCAATATAATTAATAGTATGGATGCTTTGAGAATATGTCTTGCCTTTGTATTGTTGGTTAGCTTAAACGAGATGTATAGTAAATATTTAAGATAAAGGCTAACTATTGCTGAATGCCCTTTCTTTGTTATTTATTTTTTAACCTGAGGACAAAGAGTGGTGTGTAATTTTATATCTAGTTTTTTTCATTTGCAATACATGTTTTTGAATTTTGTTTTGCATATATAACAATATATATATTACGAATATATTTTTATCAGCTATACCTTTTTTTAAAAATGTTTTACTTGTTTAATGATGTAGCTTAATTGGTGTACTGATTAATTGAATTGAGAATTATGTGTTACAATTGATTGGTTAGACCTCTGTATGGAGAGAAATGCTTGTGTATTTAACAATGGTGCTCGTTACTTGAATTTGTCTGAAGAAGTCCGGCCAGTTGACCAAGCAAAAAGCATTTCACAATACTGGTTCTTAGTTTATTAAAATGCTTTTGTGGATTTGGAGCCTCTTTTCGCCTCATTTCTTTGTCTGTCATTTAGTTTTCTGTTCTTGGGTTTATATTGTGTGATGGATGGCAGATGGAGGACTATTGAATTCATCTACTGAACTGCTGTCTCAACATTCAGAGACATCTTAACCTTCTCTGAGTGACATAGGAAATCTAACAGCTTTAATCAGTGCTTTGAATCAATGGCTCATAGACCTTGCAGTAAGAGTAGATGGTCTTAGTCAACAGAGCCAATTTGGTAACCAGGTACCTGGTAATACTGTGGCTGTTACAGAAGTAAATGCACTGAACCACATATGTCCAATGGACTTAACTAACAAAGATCCAGACAACTTTAATGACTTACAAACTGTTACCATAAATGTAAGTAATACACGAAAATCGAATGTAGCACCTACAACAACTTTCTAAGGGGTTATTGGAGTCCCTGATGTTTCTGGCTGGATAAAAGAACTACCCAGCCTCAAAAGAGCTTTTGAACAGTCTTCACAGGGACAACCGACTGGAGGAAGTATATCTTTAGAGTCAAAATTATCTACACTAGATGCTAAACTTATGAAGTTAAGGAAACTGCAACTTGAGGTGAGCTACTTTACAGAATGTAGTAAAGAAGGTATTGTGCTGAAAGGCCTTCGCTTTTGGCAATGCCCTAATGGGTTTGAACCAGGGTCTGAGTTCCACAGTGAACTTATGTCTATGTTTAATAAGCATGGCTTAGAGCTTATTTTGCTGATGTCTAAACATTACCAATTAGCAACTGATGTTTTGGCAGTAGAGATCACTAACTTGGACAATGAAGTTGGTGGTCATAGTGATTTCGTCAGATACCATTATGATTATAAAAGAATATTTGGCTCTGTTGATCAACAGATGGCAAGGAATGTAGAGGTTAAAATTAAAAAACTGAACAGAGACTTGGCAGATTATAAAAACGGGTTAACATTTCATAAACCTCCTCTACTTCAACACAGGAATGCTATTGGCCATCCATCAACACCTGTTACCAATCAGAACATTGCTTCTAGTTCAAACAATGATGATGTGATGCCACCAGCTCAGAACTCATTTTATTACAATGCAGATGCACCAGATGAACAAACGGGAGGTCCAGTTTTGTTTAATGGAAACAATAGGCATAATAACAAAGGAAACTATCAACAACAGAATGAACAATAGGATTTTCAGTGCGAACAAGGGCAGAACCATCAGTGGTTTTACAACACCAGGGGGGAGGTCTCACAAGAATTTCAACAAAAACACCAAGAAGAAGAGGTAACTGTTAGTTCTTTGATGGTATGTGATGAGAACACCCGCAAGTGTAAACATTTAACTAATATTGAAGGAGGCTTTAAGATATATAACTTTTCAAGTTATGAAGTTAACTCTTTATTGATTGAACTGTTTTCTAAGGGCCTTACGTTTGTCCCCTCTTGCAGGTTTGATTTACCAAAGACACATTGATCTGAAAATGTTTATACGAAAACTGAATCTAACTGTTTTATTTGGTAATAACCCTGTAGAGCACAATAATTTAAGAGTTTTGAGTACATTTAACCCTCCTCTAAATCCTTTGTTATTATTGTATGAAAACGTGTGCGAATTAGACTTTAGTTGTTTAATTAATCAACATATGAATAATGAGAATGTGAACATTAATAATGAAGAGACAGAACACCTTCAGGAATGCATGGATCATGCAATCCCAAATAAAACCAAGACCCAATCCTCAAAATAAAAATCAAAGCCACAAATAAACTAAAAACAGCCAGGAAAGAAAGACGAGATCCATGAAATCCTGTTATTTAGCGCGTTCGTTTTTTAATAAAAACTTCTTCAGAATACACATACATAGTGAACTAAACCCTTTTTATACAAATACACGCCTTCATAATTAATGACATCATAATGAAATTACTTAATTGAAATCAATTACTACAGCCCCATTGAGATATCTAAAACATTAAATACATTGTTTTAAGCCATATTACAATAAAAAACCCTAAAAATACACAGTGTTTTGTTCACACCATAAAAATCCTTAATTTATTATACTTTTATTCAAAAATAACCTTCAGATTTTAATCTGAGAGTGGAACTGATAGATGTGTTCGTGTTTAAACCTGGAAATGATGTTGCATTAGTTTTTAACTGCCATCTTAGTTCCTTATTTTCCAAAAAATCATTAAGGGGACCACCTCTATCTCCAACTGTAACTTGTTCTAATACTGAAAATCTAAAATCATGTCCCTCATTATTAATAATGTGCACTGCCAGAATATTTTTTAAATCTTGTTTTTTAATATCATAAGAATGTTGATACATTCTGCTCCTAAGAGCATTAATAGTCTTCCCGATATAAAAACAAGGACATTGCGTGCATGTCCCTATATAAACAACAGCCTTACTGTTACAGGTAAATTTTTTCTTGTATATATATTTGCCATAATTTGGGAGAAACAACTCTGTGCCTTCTAGAATATTTTTACACTGCAGACAAAAACCACATTTAAACATTCCCTTGGGCCCAGAGTGAATCTCTTGTACCCTCTCTACCATGTTTTTTATGGTAATGTCCTTCTTGTAAACAATATTAGGACCCAATTAAGACCCAATCCTCCAAAGGCAGACGTCCTGTCTGGTGGACCCCAGCCATAAACAAACTATACAATAGAAGGAGGAAGCTACTACATGATAGAGCAAAATCCCAAAAAGGGAAGGCATCTCTGATCAGTATTAGCAAAAAACTACGGGCACTCATAAAATCGTCTAAGGCCAGCTTAGAGAGAAAAATTGCACAGGACACTAAGGATAATCACAAGGCTTTCTTTAGTTATGTTAGGAACATGGGTGGGAATTCCCAGATATGCTCAGAATTAGTCCAAAATGACAAAAAATACACCGAACCCACAGACATTGCCAACATCCTAGTTGACAGGTTCAGTGCAAACTTCTCCCCTCCCTCCCCACCAAAAGGGCAAATATCTATCCCAGCAGTGGGCTGCCCCCTTGACATCTCAGATGCTCAGGTAAGAGCCGCCCTCTCCAAAGCAAAAAACACAACATCAATGGGACCAGACGGTGTCCCAGGCTGCGTCCTACATGCACTCCAAGAAGAGCTAAACCCAAACATAAAACTACTGTTCAATCTCAGCCTTACTACAGGATATGTACCCAAAGAGTGGCGTACAGCAACAGTGGTCCCTCTCCACAAAACTGGTGCCTCTACAGATCCTGGAAACTATCGCCCCATAAGCCTGACTAGCTTGGTCTGCAAAGCTATGGAAGGGATCATCATGGACCTCATAAATAAAGATATTGGGGACCTACAGACACTGGATCCTACCCAGTTCAGCTTTGTTAAGGGCAGATCCTGCCTGTTAAACCTGGTCAATTTCTTTGAAACAGTCACCAAGGCCATTGACGAGGGGAAGGTGGTCCACACAGCCTACCTGGACCTCGCAAAAGCCTTCGATACAATACCCCACTTGGGCATTATAGATAAGCTCACCAGCTTAAATATAAACCCCTATGTCACTAGATGGGTTGCAAACTGGCTCAAGGACAGAACCCACATGGTTAGAATTGCTGGAGCCATGTCAGACTCCAAACCAGTTACAAGTGGTGTCCCACAAGGCTCAGTCCTGGGACCTCTCTTGTTCGGTATATATTTCTCGGAGGTACAGGCAAACACGGAAGGACTGTGGCTGACCAAGTTCACAGATGACTGCAAACTGGGCACCATAATTGACTCTCCAGCCGACACAATCATCCTCCAAAAGGGCCTCATAGAAACAGACATCTGGTGCCAGAGCCATGGCCTCAAGCTAAACGCCAAAAAGTGTATAGTTGTCCCCTTTGGCAAAAACAAAGTGCCCACAAATTACCACATAAGTGGTAATCCATTAAGTACAGAAGAAGTAATTAGGGACCTGGGGACCCAAGTTGATAGCAATCTCTCATTTGACAACCACGTGGCCAAAGTGGTTAGAAAAACATTTTATATAGCCCACCTAATCATGAAGGGATTCACATCTAGATCAGGGGAGGTCATCGTGCCTCTTTACTCATCCCTCATCAGGCCCATAATTGAGTACAATGCCCCTTTTGGGATGTACCTTACCAGACACCTACAGCAACTGGAAAGACCCCAAAAGTACATCACCAAGAGGGTCAAAGGGCTCAAAACGATGCCATATGCTGCCCGGTTAAAGAAACTCCAGCTCTACTCAGTGGCATACCGCCTGCTCAGAAACGATCTGTGCCTGACGTATAAAGCCATGTCCAACCCGGAATTAATGGACATGCTGCACCTCAGAAAATCCAAATCCCATCGAGCTACGCGCTCGAGAGACTTGAACCAAGGCACTGAATTAAATAGGACATGCTGGAGGGACAGATTCATAACCCAGAGGCTCACTTCACTCTGGAATAAAATCCCAGTCCAGGTTAGGCAGAGTCCCTCATTGACTCTCTTCAAGAGGAATCTTGATGAGTGGATGGGAGATCGTAGATTTACCTTGGGTATCACTTCTGTGTCACTGTTAGACAGAGGCACAGCATACTAACCTCGAAAAAGGGCATAGCAAAATTAATTTAAAATGGGTGGTGAAAGCCAAACATACTCTGGCTAGGCTTATAAATGCCCTAGGGCAGATAGCCTAGTATGAACCTATGAACATATGAACCTATGAACAAGTTAAGAACAATTCCATTACAAGTATTAAAACCTGACAAAGGAGGAGGATTAGTAATTATGGATATCACAGATTATAAACTTAGAATGAGAAAAGTGTTAGAAAGTGACATATATACTAAAATGAGTATTAATGAAATGAATGTAGCATATAGGAATATTAGGTAATTTTTGAATGACTTGTTATTGAAGGTTTGATAGATGTACCTACTTTAACTATTTGACTAATTTATCCCCTTGGGTCCCTACACTGTTTGGTGTTCCCAAGATACATAACAGTATTTATGACCCACCCATAAGGGCATTAGTAGATGCAAGGTTGTCTATTAACACTGCTAGTGCAAAGTTTGTTGACAGTATTTTAAAAAAGTATCTTGAAAAGGAAAAACAAATATGCAATGACTCATGGGCTTTCTTGGCAGCTATTAATTCTGTGCGTTTAAGTCAAGATGTTTATTTTTTAACCATAGATGTTACAGACTTGTATTTTTCAATATCACATGGGATAGGTATTGAATGGGTCATTGATAGAATGAGATACCATGGGGCACCAAGCTCTGAAATAAGGCTCATTGAAGAATTATTTGACTTTATTTTGTCCAACATTTTTGTGATGTTTACTAGTGAGATTTTTTTACAGAAAGTGGGAGTAGCAATGGGCTCACCTTGTGGAGCAAGTTTTGTTAACCTGGTAATGGTCCATTGGGAATCCCACAATGTGTTCGATGACCCTAATATAATTGCTTCCATTTGTCTCTATACAAGATTTTTGGATGACATTTTTATTTTGTTTAAAGGGGATGTAGTAGCGGTGAATGATGTGTTAAAATATTTGAATGACACTATCAACTTTTTAAAATTTACAAGTTCTTTTAAGCAGGACTGTATTCCTTATTGAGACATACTATTAGTGAAGGATAATGTTAAGGAATCCTATTCAGCAAGAATTTTACGTAAAAAAACTTATTCAAATTCGATGCTACACTTTTCTAGCTCTCATCCCCTTCACCAAAAAAGATCAGTGGTGAAGGATCAGCTGGTGCGTACAGCCAGGATATTCATGGAAGAAGTATATTTTATGGAGGAATGTAAGACTTTAACACAAATGTTCTTAAGGAGAGGTTACCCTGAACAGTTACTTATGGAACTCACTTTAGAAGTGCAACAAAAAAGAAGGAGGGGAGTTTACAAACCAATTTTAGGTTCATTTAACATTTGTGGGTCACTAGACGTAACTACCAGTAATGAGGTTTACCTATGTAATTTTGGGAATGAGGAACATAACCATAATATAGTTTTTTTCTATTAGTTTTATAACACCATTTAGTATGGATGCTTATAGTATTAGGAATATTTTGACTAGGAATTGGAAGCTTTTTTCAATTGATGATGAAATAGTTCATAAGATAGGTGAAAAACCTACTATGATTTTTAAGTGAGGCAGAAATATGAAATCGTTGTTGGAAACACCGAAGTATTCAACTGTAAGAACACCAAGCATGTTTAAATGTGAAGCTTGCAGTCTTTGTAGATACATGTTGTCAGGATGTACCTTTACAATTGATAATAAAACATAGAGTCAACGGTAGGTATAACTGTAATTCCAAATTTATTTACCTTGCGCAATGCCCAGCATACTATATTGGGAAGAAACGGTTATACGAACATACATATAGTAATAGCAGAGATGAAAATGAGAATGCCTTGGCAAGAAATTGTACTAGTTACCCTGGTCATGTATGTTCCTTTAGGGTGATTGATCAAGTTAAGCTTAATGTAAAAGGTGGCCCCTTCCCCTTGATGTTAGAAAGACAAGAGGTGTTATGGCAGTTACGCCTTGATTCTAGTAGAAAACCAGGCTTGAATGAAGTAATTTCAATAGCTTGTATATTGAAATTGAGAAGCCTTACTAGATGAACTTTGTGTTACTTGAATTAATCTAATTTTTTATGCTAATTTGCTTAAAGTAATGGATGTTGCAGTATAATTAATAGTATGGATGTTTTGATAATATGTCTTGCCTTTGTATTGTTGGCTAGCTTAAACAAGATGTCTAGTAAATATTTAAGATAAAGGCTGACTATTGCCTGAATGCCCTTTCTTTGTAATTTATTATTTTTTAACTTGAGGACAGAGTGGTGTGTGATTTTATATGTACAGTTTTTTCATTTACAATACATGTTTTTGAATTTTATTTTGTATATATAACAATATATATGACGAATATATTTTTATCAGCTATACCATTTTTTTTTTTAAATTACTTGCTTAATGATGAAGCTTAATTGGTGTACTGATTAACTGAATTGAGAATTTTGTGTTATAATTGATTGGTTAGACCTCTGTATGGAGGGAAATGCTTGTGTATTTAACAATGGTGCCTGTTACTTGCATTTGTCTGAAGAAGTCCAGCCATTTGACCAGATGAAAACACTTCACAATACTGGTTCTTAGTTTATTAAAACTTTTTGTGGATTTGGAGCCTCTTTTCACCTCATTTCTTGATACTATCACCAAACATTTGGCCTCTTGTTCAAGTCTCTTTAAATCCAGACAGAGTTTGAAGTCCTCTGAGGAAAAGTTGAATTGTCCATTTTCTGAGAACTGTACATCCCCGAGGCCAGTCAGGTTATCTTCCTGGTTGCTGGTCTGTGATGCAGCTGTGACTAAAGCTGGGACCATTTCTGTTTTAGTCAGGTTGCCATGCACCAGTCCTTTGGCTTCACACAGCTCAGCCAACTGTTTCCTTGTCAGCTTGACATAATCCTCTGCTAATATCCTTGCATGCTCTCTCTGATTAACTAAGCTAACAAAAAATAAATAAAACTATTGTGATATGAAACTCTGAATGTTCACTGTGTAGCTGCTTTAGAGTACAAACACCTTCTTTAGTGACTGCTGTTTACAGGCTACAAGAGTTCAATATCCACACCACTGAATCCCAGTATGTGATGTGGTGGTCCCTCCACTGCCAACAAATGTGACAACCCACCATTGCCAACCAATAATCAAGGACCCTCAATCCTCACCACTGTCAATAGCGGGGGACTTTGAGAGGATAACAGGTACACACAGTCTGGGGCTGGATTCTCCCTTTTCCACCAGATCCCCAATAAGACTCCCCATGGGCACATCTATAGAATTGAGATCTCAGCTGAATGACCAAACTCTGACCTCCAGCACCCTCTCTGTCCAACCAGTGCTTCATATCCCTGCCCAAGTAACTGACACACACACTCTTTGAGGTTTGATTTACACACACACACACACACACACACACACACACACACACACACACACACACACACACACACACACACACACACACACACACACACACACACACACACACACACACACACACACTTGGGAAAGGCTGGCACAGGTTTACTAGCTATGCCCCCTTTTGCCCAGACTATAAATTAGTTTTTCTGCTAACAGTCACTCCTTATCAGCTACTTTAGGGCCCTTAACAAAAGGTGTCCAATCTTACTGTATAATAGTAATACTAATACAAACAGTAGCTTAAACAAGAGCAAAGCAATTAGAAGTGGCACACACAGTGCCACCAAATAAATATGCAAGTACTCTCAAAACTAAAATATCTTTACACAGATCAGCCACAATGAAAGGTTTAAATATATTTAATAATAATAACAGAACAAAAAATACTAAATATATTTTCATAGTGACATCAGAGTTCAAAACCACAGGCAATATTTAAAATAACATTGTAGTACAGGCTCACACAAATAAAGAAAAACATGTAAACTAAGCTTTACTATATTCCTGACTGTATCTAAGAGAGTTATATTGTTCCCTAGAAACTTACTATTAGAGAAAGGCAGATGTGGTGAGTGGATTTTGTTGTTGTCAGGCCAAGACATAATGCAGAATGCTCTGTCTCACTAAGAGACTTCTCCAATTGATATCTAAAATATTACTGCTGGGATAGCTTGCAGAATTACATAGTTTCTGGTCATCTGACATCTAGGTCCCAGGCTAAAACCCCCATTGCTAGAAGCTGGTAGCATTTAACAACCACCTGTAGAAATATACAGACAAGAGCCTTTACTCAGATTTTTGGCAGATGCTGGAAGTCATAAAACAATTGCATTCATTCATGCTTCAAAAGTAGCAATTAGTTCACTCCAAGGATGATACAGAAAACAGGAGGGGCAGGCTGAACCTCTATGTGTGTCACGAGGGCCTCAAGGTGGTGTAGCAGATCCCACAATTCTCTGCAGAGCTCCCTGTGCACCAGACCCTGGACCTGACCTCAGGTTACAGGATCCTGTCTGTGCGCGCTCCCGGGGGCAACAGACACCATCCACTGAGGTGGTTCCATCTGAAGGTAGTGCAGGACCAGCAGATGATGACGTCCCAGGTTGGGTCTCAGATGTGCTGTGGCCTGGTGTCATGGCCAGATGAGGTGGGAGAGGTGGTGCTGCTGGGAACAGCCTTCCCAAATGTGCTATTGTGTTGCAGTTTTAGAACATATGTGGGTAGTAATTGTCCAAGATTAGTTATAACAGCATGCAAACATATTCCCAGTAACCCAAAACATCAGATTTGGAACAGTTGCATAGCAAACAGAACACATGCATATATGTAACCACAGTCGCCATTACAATGGCATGCAGGTTACATTGTTAGCAACAGGCCACCAATGATAGTGTTTTAACATGGAACATGAACAGGAACACATTTCAATATTTGTTGCACAATAGGATATATGCCCCAACAGTAGGTTTGGTGTAAATATACCCATTGATGTGTGTGTTCAGATTATTTTTGCAGATATGGCAGGGAGGGAGAGAGATGTCAATTAACAACTATTATATCCTTGCAGTATGAGGTCCTCAGACCTTTTTTCCTGTTTATGTCTGGCAGGTAGCATGTGAAGAGAGTGACAGCATGTGTTCACTCCACAGGAGAATAACATCCTTATTAACTTCATGGTGCATCACCATGGAACCCTCCTTGGTTGTACAGCCCATGATCTGCAGGAGAGGACTGCTCTGTGGAAAGAGCTCATCCACAGGGTAAATGGTGCTGGCCTGCATAACCGCAGTTATGACAAGGTGTGACATTGTTGCACTGACCTCATCCGCCATGCCCGTCAGTGTGCTGCTGCAGTTAGGAGGGACCAACTAGCCACAGGTGGGGGTCATGCCATCCAGCCCCCACTGACACATGTTGAGGAGCTCCTCACCAGCTTTGAGGCACCCACCCAGCAGTCAAGTCAAGAACCGGAAGATAGCATTGTGGAGGTGGGTGCTACCCACACAATGGTGTAAAGACAGTATACCCTGCACCCACACCCCACATTGGATATTTTACTCACTGAAACCCATGATAATACTCTGACATACCCACAATCATACATTGACCAGGACTGCAATACAACCCCTTGTCTATCTCATCAGTGCTACTACAGGGATATGCATTTATTGCACATGCCACAGGGATAGTAGGGTGATGGTTTGTCATGGCTCACCTAATGTCAGCAATATCACTATGCTTTATACTTATGGCCAGGTGTACTGTATTTGGAGAATGTGTCCTCAGAATGCTGTATCCTACAAATATACACACTTGCACACATACACACACTTGCCAGGACTCAGAGGGTAATCCATGCTTATCTACCCATGTATACAACAGTGTTGTGCTGGTACTGCAAGCTCCAGGTAGCTCATAGGGTGAAGAGTGTAAGAAGATACATTTAATGTCCATGACAGCAGCAGGCATTTCTAACTATGGCAATGGAGGGTGTAGTGTGTGAGAAGTTCCTCAGGGTATTATCAACTGCAGGTTTGCAAACACACAGACACTGATATTCTGAGCAATGCACACTGACACATTTATCAGTACTGGGGTCCATAGGTGCTGGTGTTCCTAGATGTATACCGGTATATTGTCCATGGAGAGATGAGAAGAGTAGGGGATGTGGGTACAGTGGTATTGTGCCACCTGACATTTGTCAGCAGGCCATCTATCAACTGATGTCATGTGAGTGATCCGCACGGTGACAGTTAAATGCAACATCCAATCATCTGGTTGTCTCTTGCAGAGGTCCAGTGAGGTGTTCCAATTGACATGTTGGAGACCTGTACCCAAACATGTTCTGTTGACTGTGGTAGTCTAGTTGAGGTATCCATGGCATGTAGTGCATACAAGGTGTGGTTTCCTAGCTGTGGCATTCATAACACAGCTTAGCAGACATGTCAGTGTCAGTCAAGCATAGACTGCCTGTGAGCAGCCAAGATGGATACCTGACATCTGCACATCTGTACATAGGACAGACAGCAATCAGCTAGTCAACAGGTTATGCATTAGGGTTGCTTTGACAGATAGACATCTGACACTGCTAGTTATGCCATTACTACATGACAGCAGCCCTCAATGACATGTCCTAATACACATAGTAGTCTACAGTTAATATCCACATATCAGATCAATATCCAATAGCAAGTACTTAACACACAGCTCACACACCAAGGACACAATAGTCATAGGTTATAGGTTCATAGGTTCATACTAGGCTATCTGCCCTAGGGCATTTATAAGCCTAGCCAGAGTGTGTTTGGCTTTCGCCACCCATTTTAAATTTATTTTGCTATGCCCTTTTTCGAGGTTAGTATACTGTGCCTCTGTCTAACAGTGACACAGAAGTAATACCCGGGGTAAACCTACGATCTCCCATCCACTCATCAAGATTCCTCTTGAAGAGAGTCAATGAGGGACTCTGCCTAACCTGGACAGGGATTTTATTCCAAAGTAAAGGGAGCCTCTGGGTTATGAATCTGTCCCTTCAGCATGTCCTATTTATTTCAGTGCTGAGGTTCAAGTCTCTCAAGTGCGTAGCTCGATGGGATTTGGATTTTATGAGGTGCAGCATATCCATTAATTCCGGGTTGGACATGGCTTTATACATCAGGCACAGATCACCTCTGAGCAGGCGGTATGCCACTGAGTAGAGCTGGAGTTTCTTTAACCGGACAGCATATGGCATCTGTTTGAGCCCTTTGATCCTCTTGGTGAGGTACTTTTGGGGTATTTCTAGTTGCTGTCTTTCCAGGGGCATTGTACTCAATTATGGGCCTGATGAGGGATGAGTAAAGAGGCATGATGACCTCCCCTGATCTAGATGTGAATCCCTTCATGATTAGGTGGGCTATATAAAATGTTTTTCTAACCACTTTGGCCACGTGGTTGTCAAATGAGAGATTGCTATCAACTTGGGTCCCCAGGTCACTAATTACTTCTTCCGTAATTATTGAATTACCACCTATGTGGTAATTTGTGGGCACTTTGTTTTTGCCAAAGGGGATGTCTATACACTTTTTGGCATTTAGCTTGAGGCCATGGCTCTGGCACCAGTTGTCTGTTTCTATGAGGCCCTTTTGGAGGATGCTTGTGTCGGCTGGAGAGTCAATTATGACACCCAGTTTGCAGTCTTCTGTGAACTTGGTCAGCCACAGTCCTTATGTGTTGGCCTGTACCTCCGAGAAATATATACCGAACAAGAGAGATCCCAGGACTGAGCCTTGTGGGATGCCACTTGTAACTGGTTTGGAGTCTGACATGGCTCCAGCAATTCTAACCATGTGGTTTCTGTCCTTGAGCCAGTTTGCAACCCATCTAGTGACATAGGGGTTCATATTTAAGCTGGTGAGCTTATCTATAATGTCCAAGTGGGGTACTGTATCGAAGGCTTTTGCGATGTCCAGGTAGGCTGTGTGGACCACCTTCCCCTCGTCAATGGCCTTGGTGACTGTTTCAAAGAAATCGACCAGGTTTAACAGGCAGGATCTGCCCTTAACAAAGCCGAACTGGGTAGGATCCAGTGTTTGTAGGTCCCCAATATCTTTATTTATGAGGTCCATGATGATCCTTTCCATAGCTTTGCAAACCAAGCTAGTCAGGCTTATGGGGCGATAGTTTCCAGGATCCGTTGAGGCACCACCTTTGTGGAGAGGGACCACTGTTGCTGTACGCCACTCTTTGGGTACATATCCTGTAGTAAGGCTGAGATTGAACAGTAGTTTTATGTTTGGGTTTAGCTCTTCTTGGAGTTCATGTAGGACGCAGCCCGGGACACCATCTGGTCCCATTGATGCTGTGTTTTTTGCTTTGGAGAGGGCGGCTCTTACCTGAGCATCTGAGATGTTGGGGGGGCAGCACTCTGCTGGGATAGATATTTGCCCTTTTGGTGGGGAGGGGGGGAGAAGTTTGCGCTGAACCTGTCAGCTAGGATGTTGGCAATGTCTGTGGGTTCGGTGTATTTTTTGTCATTTTGGACTAATTCTGAGCATATCTGGGAATTCCCACCCAGGTCCCTAGCATAACTAAAGAAAGCCTTGTGATTATCCTTAGTGTCCTGTGCAATTTTTCTCTCGAAACTGGCCTTAGACGATTTTATGAGTGCCCATAGATTTTTGCTAATACTGATCAGAGATGCCTTCGCTTTTTGGGATTTTGCTCTATCATGTAGTAGCTTCCTCCTTCTATTGTATAGTTTGTTTATGGCTGGAGTCCACCAGACAGGACGTCTGCCTTTGGAGGATTGGGTCTTGGTTTTATTTGGGATTGCATTCCTGAAAGTGTTCATAGAATGCGTTTATAAAGGATTCTGCGGTCTGGGCTGTATTTTCCACAGGCCCGGGGGCTTTGAAGGATTCCACCTCAGTTTTGAGGAGTGTGAAATTTGCTTTAGAGAAGTTTTTCACTGTGGTTTTCTGGGCAGGGGGTGGGGCCGGGATGTGAATATCCAGTGAGATTAATTTATGGTCTGATTTTACCAGTGAGGGATACACTTCTGGTCTGGAGCATAGAGTCCCCATGTTGGTGATGATCAGGTCCAGTATGTTTTCTCCTTTTGTGGGAGCGGTAACAAGTTGTTCCATAGCATTTGAGTTTATAACTTCTAGGAAACTTTGGGCTAGGGTGTTGGAGCTAGAGTAATGCTCCCAGTCTATGTTTGGGTAGTTGAGGTCGCCCAATATAATGGTGTTTGGAGAGACCTTCATATTTTTCAGTGTTCTCAGGAAGACCGAGTGGGGTTCCTGGGTTTGGAAGGGTGGTCTGTGGCAGGCTATAAACTGGAAGGCAGTTTTACCCACTGTTAGTTGCACATGGATAGTCTCTGATGCTTTGTGCTGTGCCACCAACCTGGAGGTGTGGGTATCTTTGAATATCGATACTCCCCCCTCCTTTTGTGGTTCGGTCCAAGTTTTGGGGCTGAAAAGCATGGTATGAGGTATAACCTGGTAGTGCTGGGGTGCTCTCGGGAGCCTTGAACCAGGTTTCTGTTACTGCACAGTTATCGATGTTCTCCATGCTAAGGAGAGTTTCGAGTGCATGCATCTTGAGGTTTAGACTTTTGGCATTGAGTAGCTTTACTCTTAGTTTCTTATCCCTTGTGATACCTATGGAGGTGGGTTTGTCTTTTGAGCCTTGCCTAAAAAAGGCACTATGGGGGTGGCAAGAGCCTTTGCCAATATCCGAAAGCCCAGGGGTGACAGGTGCAAGCCGTCCCTAGTGAAGCATCATGGCTTGTCGAGCATGTCATCCCAGGCTGACAGGCATTGGATCCCCTTTGAATGACACCAATACTTAAGCCAATTGTTGAAATTGATCATCTTGTCTTCATATTGTGGCATCATTCTAGGTGAGGGTAAGATGCTACTCAAGGTCAGGGTCATACCAGCCTGGGCTATATGTTCAGAGAGCTCCTCTATGTCTCTTTTCATGTAGTCCAGGGAGGTACATCTCAGGTCATTCACACCAGCATGGACAATGACTGAGTCATATTTGTACTTGCCTTGGAGTGACCTGAGTGCTTGTGTTATGTGGCGGATCCTAGCGCCCGACAGACAGCTCACCGTTACCTTCTCCTTGTTCAGCCTGGTGAGCAGGACGTCAGTGTGCCTGACGATAGAGTCACCTATTACAAGTGTATCAGGTGTGTTGTTTAGCCTTAAGGGCTGTGACTGTTTGGCACACTGGCTTTGTGAGCTATGTGCTGCACGTGTTTTGTTTTGGGGTAGCGGTTGCTTGGGTGTCTGCTTTGGAGATCTCTGCTGCTTAGGCAGATGTTTATTTAGAGCCTCCGAGTATGTTTTTGTGTGTTTATGTGTTTGGTTTGCTGTCGTGGTAGGTCTATGTGAGACTGGAATTGTAGTGAGTGTTGCTTCCTTCTCCTCCTGACTGGTTATGCCAGTAATGAGTTGAGAGAGCTTAGCCTCCAGTTTGGCTATATGGTTGCATCTCTCACATGTGTTGGAATTTGTTGGGAGGAAGAGAGGGTTGTCTGTGTACATGAGGCAGTTTAACATTGCCTCAAGATTCCCAGATTCACCAGCTGGACCAGAGAGGAGATTGACAACTGACCTTTGGACATGCTATAATAGTATTGGGAATTCCTTTATAATTGAAAAAAGGGCCAGTGGGGAACAAGGTACTCAAGGGGAGTTTGTGAGGGTGTAGTGCTTTTAATTTTTTAGTGCTGACTTATATAATTGCTTTAGTGAGCAAGTGCCAGGTAACTTAAATGCAATGTGTTACAGGTAACTTAAATGCAAAAATGACAAACAGTAACTTTCTTTCAAGTGAAACAAGGAAATAAGTACAGTAAGCAATGCAAATATCACTAGGGATCCACAGAAGTGCTGAAAAGCCGTGTTTTAGGTGGAATTAGCATTTCAGGGAAATAACAAGCAAACAAACAACAAGCATACAAACAAAGATAGATTCAGCTGAGTCAGTACTCAGAGTCCAGCTTTGCATGCAGGGGTGTATGGTTCCAGTACTACAATCTGCAATTGACTCTTACTTGGGAAAGCACTGTTAACAATAGTAACATAAAGAAACAATACATGCAAGTGTGACTGCATATAACCTGGGATACTACCCATGTATGAAACACATACAAAAGGAAATGATTGTTGTACTAGCCATATATACTCAGGTGACCCAGACAGTATACTCACACCCCTTGCTACTGTGATGACAGCACATAGAAGCATGTTATGTACATGGAATTATTAAATACACTTATTAAATATGGCATTACCATGCAATTTCATCAGACTGGAATGTGATCACTGGTTAGCAGGGCTGAGCCATGCTTAGCAAGTGTAAGCATTGCTTCAATATAAATGCTAAGCAGATTTGCACACTGGTAAGCTAAGCCTACATGGTGTAAGTGGCTTTTTGTTTAACCGTACGTTAGCACCACTTACTGTCGGGCAAATCCACGCAAATCCGCTTAAAGCTACTCAAAACTGCCTTAAACACTCTGTATCAAACTGTCCTTGTTCTGCCTAGCAACAAAATAAACATCCCGTGTAGGTCTTGAACACAGCACCCTGTACACTATAGTCACAGCAATTAACCACTAAGCCATCACAGCTGTGAAGATGGCTGTTGTTTTTTTCAAATATATCTGTCAGAACATATACTGAATAGTATTGAACAACTGCTTTGACGTCTACAATTGTGTAGTACTTGTTAGTGATATTAATGTTGAATCAAGCATGTTGTTATATCTAAATATACACATATCAGATAAACATGGTGTGATACATCTGGGAAGGTGTATACAACAGTCATGTTTACACATAACAAGGATATGGATATATATATATATATATATATATATATATATATATATATATATATATATATATATATGTATACATATGTAGATATATGTATACATGTACATACAGATATATATTTATATACAGTTTTATATGTATATTAATATATATATATATATATATATATATATATATATATTCACATATATATATATATTATATATATATATATATATATATATATATATATATATATATATATATATATATATATATATATATATATATATATATATATATATATA